>NC_058028.1:2384981-2679507 GCF_019176455.1 Solea senegalensis
GATGTCAGTTTCAGATCACAGTGACTTTCACCTGGGGTAAAAAAGGTCCGATAATATTAATATCAGATGCAGGACCACAACATTTCAGGGTGGAGATTCCAGGGATTTAGGATCTCACGGAAAATTTGCGCGATTTGAGAATATAAGCAGACTGCCGGCGTTGTCAGTTATTAGCTGTTGTGTGCGCGATGAAGTCACGACTGAGAAGACGGAATAAACTTGTACAAGTTGATTCCATCAGAACACACCCACGATTGCCAGAAGGACCGGATCGGGAACCCAAATATGGCCAATTATCCTCGAGTGTGGGGGCGAGGCTTAAATAGATCTACCACTCTCACTGGTGGTCGATTTACTAAGAATTCTTTTAAGAGCAGTGAAAAAACCCAGGTCTCATTAGACCAGGGGTGTCAAACTCATTTTGTTCAGGGGCCACATACAACACAATTTGATCTCAAGGGGGCCGGACCAGTAAAAATAGGAAAATAATAGCATAATAACCTATGAACAACAAGAACCCCTTTGTTTTTTCTCCTTTGTTTTACATTTAATGAAGGATAATTTTACAAAACATGACATTTCTTGAGAAATATAAGTGCAATTTCAACAATATCGTGCCTAAATTTACTATTTACACATCACACAGGATCTTTAAAGGCACAAACATTTAGTCACAGGTATCTGGAGCATTTGACATTACGTTTAGATTAGTGTGAAATTTTAACAAATTCATCCCGTGGGCCGGATTGGACCCTCTAGCGGGCTGGTTCTGGCCCCCGGGCCGTATGTTTGACACCCCTGCATTAGACCATAGATGCTGACATGAGGAAAAGGTTCAAAGAAACACTGGAGGAAAGGTTGAAGGTCAGGTGCAGGTGGAGTAGGATACCTACCGTACACATAGAGGATGTAGTCGTCGTAGGCCTCGCCCACCGTGTTGAACGCGACGCAGCGATACGTGCCGTTGTAGGACTTGTTGAGGTTCTCGATGTAGAGATCAGAGCCGGTGACCACGGCGTGAGGCGGCACGTCCTCGTCCACCCTGAGCCAGTTTATCTGATGAGGACTGGACATACACACACACACGCATCACTCAGGTGTGAGACAAGTCAGACAACGGACATTGGCAGGTTCCTGTTTAATGACGTCTCTCACACAACAGCCAAATCAAGCGATATATCAACACAAGCTGTATGAACTCAAGTTGCGATTTTTGTTACATCCTCCAAATAACTTCTGTTATCATCGGCGTAAGTTTGACTGTCTGTTAGCAACTTTCTGTCCACAGTTTTTTACAGAACAATCTGAATCTTTTGGGATGGGTAGCTGATCACCTGAAATCATCTCTTACATAAGGCAAAACTGTAGACTACGTATTACGGGATTGGCAATACAATTGGCAATACATAATCTACTGTTTTTTTCCAATGGTAGCCGATCACCTGAGTATGTTCCCAGAACAAGAATCTGCCCACTGACGATGTCACAATAAACACATTTTCAAGAAATCTCTATTTCTAAAACTGTAAAAAATATCTGTCAAAACTCAATAAATTTGAACAAAATCACATATTACGGATTTTGGGGTACTTTAAATGTAACATGGTTCAGTCCCATTGAACAAGTTCAGATGTGTTTATCTCAGCCACAGATTAACAAATCAGTTTATCTCCAGATTTACCTCCATCGTGGAGATTATGTTATCATCAGCATAAATGTGTTCTCCTTTTACCAACTTCCCATCTAGACTTTTTGACGCATCTATCAGATTTTTTTGTCATGGGTAGGAGATCACCTGAGTATGTTCCCATTAAATTTTGGTAAGAATCTACCCACAAAATTATCAATTTTTCAAGAAGTAGACATCTCATAATGGGCAAAACTGTATTACGGATTTGGTGGCAATTTCAATTTAACATGTTCATATATATACATAAATACATATATATATATATATATATATATATATATGTATTTATGTATATATATATATACATATATATATATATATATATATATATATATATATATATATATATATAAGTGTTTAAGTCTTAGCGAAGGTCTTGTAATTTGTTGTAATTGTAATTATCACACAACATTTTCTGTGTTCTTTAATGTGTTCATTTTAAAGTTCTTTAATCTGCGGGGTTTATACTCACTGTGGTTTTCCTTCAGCGATGCACGTCAAATCTAAATTGTCCCCTTCTCTGGTTAAACCTTCAGGATACGTCACCACGATCTTCACCTCTGGTTTATCTGAAAATAATTATGAACCAGAAAATGTGAGTAGCAAAGAAAATAGGACATCATTATTAAGAGACACAAACACAGAAAACCAGAGAAAAACATAAACTTACAAGTAAAACTAATCAAATAAATCCCCCTGAAAACACAAAGAAATTGACAGAGAAATTACAGTTTTAAAATCATCCTTGCCTTCATTTAAAAAAACAAACAAATTCCAAAGCAGGGACATGGGAGTGTGACACTGACGGGCGCAATACACACTCATTATAAAATCTGAAAACATCAAAAAAAAAGTCCAAAACTTAAACTGCGATTGTGTAAAAAACGTAATCAACATTTTGATTTAGGTGAGAAACGTCTCAAGTCATATGAACCTGTTTAAAGTCTCAACCACATCTCAACGCCAAACTATGACGACACTGTGAGGCTCCAAAATGGGCTGGGTTGTGGTCATTTTTTAGACCGTTTGTGGAAATTGTTCGCAATTTGTCGCCATGGTTACTCAAAACACTTAGCAAACCAATCCCGATCCACCCGTTTTGATATAGGATGTGTGGGGTTTTTCCTCAAAACTGTGGGATGAGTTACTGTACGCGGCAAACTTTTGGTGGAAGAGGAAAAATAATAATAAGAAACGCGGAGGAATAGCAATAGATGCTTCTATTAATTAGCTCTATTATTAAAGTTGAACAGTTGAGTGTTGAAATGATGACGCCGCGTGTTCAGACTCCCCCCTCCTTCCCCCCCTCCCGCTCTTATCAATGGCAGCCAAAGATTAACCCAAATGTCACCCGATTCCAGTCAAGCTTTCTCTTTTTCCTGGAAAAGGTCACACAAAACAGTCGTCTACCTGCGAAAAAAGAAAGAATTAATATTCTACACAGACGACAACAGGGAACCATAACCTTTCTTTGATGTTTAATAGTGTAAGAGAGACTGTGTTCGCGCTCGACAATCAATGCCATGTTTTAACAGAGAGAGAGAAATCCTAAATATTTGACATTTGACACCAGAGAGAGAAAGAGAAGAGAAAAGTTTTCTCTTCTCTCTCTTCTCCTCTGGTGACTGATGGGATTAGAATGACAGGACGTTATTGATCCATTGATATCAGTGGAAAAGAAGGTAAAAAAAAAAAAGAAGATACACTGAGCAGCTGCTAGGATTCTCTCTTCACCCACTGACGACTGTAAACCTGCGGTTCGATGCAGTTTTATTCATGATTGGTGTTTTTGTGTCTCTTTGTAATTATTTCATGTCTCATGGTGGTGATTTTAATGTCTCTAAGGTCTTTTTTGCTCATCGCCATGGTTGAAATGTCCTTGTCTGATAATATTTAACAGGTTCGCGGACATTCTGTGTATCTTTATGGTCAATTGCTTATATTTGATGGCCATTTGTCTCTGTCTCTTTTTGATCATTTTTGTAAGTTGTAATGTCCTTTGACTGATCATTTTTGACGTCTTCATGTTCAATTTCTTCTATCCGGTGGTCATTTTTTGTGTTTTTTTCATCTTTTTGTGTCTCTTTTTGGTCATTTTTGGGGTTGAAATATCCTTGACTGATGATAGTGAACATGTACGTGCTCATTCTGTGTATCTTAATGGTCATTTTCGTGTCTCATTCGTCTCTTTTTTGCTCATCTTTCTGGTCGATACGTCCTTGACTGATGATATTTGACATCTCCTTGTATCTTTATGGTCAATTTGATGGTCATTTGTGTGTCTTTTTCATCTTTTTGTGCCTCTATTTGGTATTTTTTGTGATTGAAATGCCCTTGTCTGCTGATATTTTACATATCCATGGTCATTCTGTGTATCTTTATGGTCAGTTGCTATAATTTGATAGTCTCATTCGTCTCTGTCTGTCTCTTTAAGGTCTTTTTTGCTCATCTTTCAGTTGTAATGTCCTCGTCTGATGATATTTAACATCTCCATGCATCTTTATGGTAATTTTCTTTTACTTGATGGTCATTTTCGAGTCTCATTCTTCTCTTTCTGTCTCTTCTTTGCTCATCTTTGTGGTCGATATGTCCTTGCCTGATGATATTTGACGTCTCTTTGTATCTTTAAGGTTATTTACTTTTATTTGATGGTCATTTTCATGTCTCATTCGTCTCTTTTCTGCTCATCTTTGTGGTCGATATGTCCCTGCCTGATGATATTTGACATCTCGTTGCATCTTTATGTAATTTTGTTTTACTTGACAGTTGTTTTTTGTGTCTTATTCATCATTTTATGCCTCTTTTGCTCTTCTTTGTGGTTGTAATGTCCTTGTCTGCTGATGTTTGACATCTCCGTGGTCATTCTGTGCATCTTTGTGGTCAATTCATTATATTTGGTGACCATTTTTTTTGTTGTTGTCCGTCCTTCAGCTTTCTGTGTCTTTCTATTGTGCTCAGCTTTGTGGATGTTTTGTGTCTTTCTTTTTGTTTCACAGTTCTGTGTGTTTTACATTTGCAGCTGCTTTTATTTGTGTCTTTCACTTGTCAGTAAACGTGTTTGTATTTTGTGTCTCATTGCAAGTTGTTTCAAGTCTCTTTGTGGACATTTTCCATTTGTCAATGGTCATTTTGTGTCTGTCGTTTGTCTTTCTGTGTCTTTTTTGGACACTTTGTAGTTGTAACATCCTTGTTTCTTGATTGTTTGACAGCTCTGTGGTCATTCTGTGTATCTTTATGATCACCTTATTTTGTGATGACCATATTTGTGTCTTCTTCATCTTTTTGTGTCTTTTTCATACCTTATTATAAGACTAATTTTGTCTTACAGATTACCTGGCTCTATTCACTTTTGTTTTCTGGTTATTCTCTACAATTAGGATCCTATTATATATGACTATTGTAATGGATTATTATTAAGGCCCGAGCACAGATTCCTTCAGATTATTATTATTCTGTGTCTTTCTGTTCATTTTTGAGGGGTTAACATGCATAAAAACTCTGGAAACTTGGCACGGAGGCCAGTTGTGGCGAAAACACGATATCGTCATAGTGCTCAGACCCGTACGTCGCAGTAGGGCTCTGTAGCGCCCCCCTAATGTGAAACGTGGATGGAGCAAGCCAAAATGAAGTTGCACTGAATTTCACAAAAACTTGGTGAGAACTTGTAAGAGCAGGAGAAAATAATCTCTGTTGGTTTTAACACAGATGAGGTCGGTTCATTCCAGTTCAGTGATTCATTCCTTCTGTGGTGGAAGAAGGCATGTGCGGTTAAGGTCAAAGGTTAAAGAATTAGCACGTGTTTGAAGAGATCTTTGGGAAACTGCTGATGTAAAAAGTTTTTCCTAATAAGATGAAAGTAGAAATTAAATTTTGACCTTATATAATCCTTCCTTCCTTCCTTCACTCACTGCACTTGCAAAATTAGTTCATTTGTCGAGAACTTTTTTTGTTCTTCTGTTTTTATGGTCCATAAAATCAAGATTAAAACTTGTCTGTTTAGCAGAGATAAAGCGGTGCCTGTTTCAATCACATTTTTATTGACATCTCTGGCATTTCTTACGTCAAAGTTGGCGCTGCACACACTGCTGATCTTAATGAGTATATATAATATTTTCATTTGAATTTTTAGACTGTTCCATACCAATAAAAGTGTCTTGTGGTTGTGGTTTTCATAAGGTTGACAGTTGGCTGATCATTGAAAACCTCTAAATGTTCAAAAACGTCTGTTTTTCACCTACAATATCGTCAGATGTCTCAGCCTCACAAATATGCAGTAAATCGACCAGGTTCTGCTGTTGTTTGTGAAGCTTTCTCCGTTAACCACAGATTAAAGTTACTCACACATCACTTCCAGGTGTCTCTGAGCCAGCAGGTCCTTCACAGCTGGATGGTCGATGACGCAGTCCACCGGTGCACCGTCGTCCTCTTTGCTGACGGAAAACCGGACTCGACTGGTGACGATGAATGTCCTGTCGTACGTCTCCTCCACCGTCGTCTCACCTGTGGACATCAACGTGAAAAATGTGAAAGTGTTTTTTAAACCAAATTCTGTTTTTTTTTTTTAAATATTATTTAAAAGTTATTGTTGCACTTGTTTTAGTGTGAATTAATGTTTTATTTATTCATTTTTTTTAACATTTACTTAGTTCTTTTTGAGTTTTGTTTTGTGGTACTCTGATGTTTTTATTTTTTAGTATTACATTACATTACATGTCATTTAGCAGACACTTTTATCCAAAGCGACTTACAATTTCAGTTCCTCTCATACGTGTGGCTGAACTGGCAATAAAGTTGACTTTGAACTCAATATTTTCAAGATTTGGAAAACAGCCCGACTTCTGTGATTACAGGCAGAATTCTGGCTTTTTAATTGCTAAAACTTTTGTTTACAAAGAAATTAATATCAATAAAAAAATTCTTAAATTCTTAAAAAAAATCTATGTTTTTTTAAGAATCAAACGACACTTTATGTATTGAGCAAAACAAAATGAACTACAAAATGAAAAATACAAAAATATGGATATATTCATTCAAAAATATTGTATTCTATTTGTCGTAAATACGCTTTTTGTTTGCAATGATTGGAATTTTGTTTGCTCCAACTCCTCCTCATTCTGACCATGGGGTGGGGCTTAGGAAGCTTGTTTTGCTCAATTTATAAAGTGTTGCTTGCTACGTGAAAAATATTGACATAAATCTAATTCCACACACGTGGCTCTAATCCTCTGCCCTGGTATAAAACGTTTGGCTCAAAAACAAATCAGAAATCCAGCAAATAGTCAGCACTATTTTGAGCCACTGAGTCGTCAAAGCCGAGCACTTACAGATGACATTTAACTGACCACTTGCTGACGCTGGTGTCCAGACAGGGGACAAAGGACAGAGGACAGGGGACAAATGACAAAGGACAGGGTACAGATAACAGGTTTCCCTGAGTGTCCAGCTCATTTACTGTAAAGCCTGATAATGAACGTCGGTGCAGTTGCGTCGTTGGGAGTCGAACCCTGCAGTCTAATCCAGTGCCCGCCGCGCCCCCGGGGCGGTCATAACAGGGCATTCATTCAGAGAGCATTACAAAGCCACAGGGGCGTCGCATTAGCAGCGCTGCTGCATGCGCTGGTTTACTCGCAACTTAATGAAGTGAGGAAATAATTAGAGCCACGGCTCTGACCTGCAGACCTCACTTCTGCAGCTCGTCTGTCGCAGGGGAGCGACGCTGTTGTTCCACAGCTGATCATCACCACTTCACACCTATGTAGCCTCTTAATGGATATTAACACACGCCCACACACTCACCCACTCATCCAGGATATGCCTACATGAAATCAGGGAATGGTCAACACAGAGAGGAGAGGAGAGGAGAGACAAGGCAAGAAAAGAAGAGAAAAGACGAGAAAAGAAGAGAAGAGGAAAGACAAGAGAAAAGAGACTGAAGTTCATTGACTGTAGAAATAATAAAAGATGATGAAACAGAGATTATAATTTTACAGAAATCCTCCTTTTCTGTTTTCAGAAACATCATAAAAAGTTTAAGCAACATTTGTTAAAGTTCATTTTTTATTTGTTTTTTTTTAATTACTTTAAATAATTACTAATCATTACTTTATATTTTTATTAAAATTACTGTCACCACAATAAATAATGTCACCACAGAGCAGGTATGAAACATGAACTGGAGAAACAGAACATTAGTGAAAATAGAGGAAAACTATAAGAAAAGTGGCAAAAAATCTGAGACAATAAAATAAAAAATCTGCTCTGATTTGTAGAAAAAAACACTTATAATAAACAATAACAACAGCAGGAATAAAAAGGTGTGAAACATGAAGAAAAATGTATTTGTTTTTCACTGCCAGATGGTAAACAATAAAAAGACTTAAATAACAAAATGTGTTTATTCAATCCAAACTTAGTAAGTTGTCGTCATATAACTTAAGCTAAATTAAGGTTTGACTAAACTTTAATTCATTAACTTTTTTAAACGTTTTCATTTTTAAGTGCAAAATTAATATGAGCAGATTACGAGAGATTTTTTTTCCAGGTCAGCTTTTACGTGTTTTTTTTTTGTTTTTGTTTTTACGGTTTTACGAGAGATCTTTTTAGTGTCTGTTCTCACCAGAGATTTTTTGTTTTTACGAGAGATTTCTTTTTCCAGGTCTGTTTTTTACGAGACTTTTTTTTCTGGGTCTGTTTTTACAAGACTTTTTTTCTGGGTCTATTTTTACGAGATATTTCTTTTTCCAGGTCTGTTTTTACAAGATTTTTTGGTTGTTTTTTTTTTCGCAAGATTTTTTTTCGGGGGTCTTTATTTTTAATAAAATGTTTGCGAGCATTTTTAAACATAATTTTAGATGACTCCAATATTTTGTAACTTTCTCCCTCCCATACTGAAGAGTTGCTTTTTACCAAAAAGTTAGAATTTTCTTTTACACTTGACATGCCCCCTACTGGCCAGATAAGTGGCCCAATTGTCATTTGAGTTTGGGTCCCTGGGTTTAAATTCAAAACTATGCTTCAGTATCAAAGACATGCTATGTCCTCTCAGGTCCCATGATGCTCTGCTTCTCATTTGGCTCATGCAGCGTGAGAAAACACAATTTAAAAGTCAAGAAAATGGCCTTAAAAAACCTTCTGACAGAGTTAATTTAAATAAATATGTCAGACAGTAAACGTTGTAAAAGTTCAGTGTCACGGTTTGATGATCAAACTCAAACAGAGACAGAGTCGTTCGCGTCGCATGGACCAATCAACGCTTGTCAATTATCATCGTCACTTAAAAAAAACAGATGAGGGTAAAGAAGCGCGGCTCGGGTAGAGTCAGGCCTGCGATGTGATGAGTGAGTGAGTGAGCGAGCGCCGCTGCAGCAGAGATGTCAAATCAAACGCTCCCATGAGCATCAACCCGCCGATCAATCCCGACGCAGCCAAGCGTGGCGGCGTCTCAGGGTGACATTTTCTTTCTGTCGCTCTCTTCAGCGGCTCCACTGAGCCGCTGCTACTCAGCCAAAAAAATTAATAAATAAATAAATAAAATAAAATCCATCAATAACGCAGGCTATAATTAAGATAATACAAATGTGTGCAGGGTGATCCTGGTGCCAGTGGGAAAGTGGATTTTAATTATGAGTTTCAACTTTGAATCATCTTTTTCTGACATTTTTGAAGCAATGTGAGCGAGCGATGAATCAGTTCCGTAATGTGAGCCCAGAGGGGGATATTTCACAACCTGGCAACCAGAGGTGGAAAGTAATAAATTACATTTACTCACTGTTACTGTAACTGAGTACACAAAATGATGAGGACAGGTGAGTGAATGATGAGGACAGGTGAGTGAATGATGAGAACAGGTGAGTGAATGATGAGGACAGGTGAGTGAATGATGAGGACAGGTGAGTGAATGAGGAGGACAGGTGAGTGAATGAGGAGGACAGGTGAGTGAATGATGAGGACAGGTGAATGAATGATGAGGACAGGTGAGTGAATGATGAGGACAGGTGAGTAAATAATGAGGACAGTTGAGTGAACGATGAGGATAGGTGAGTGAATGAATGAATGATGGAGACAGGTGATTGAATAATGAGACAGGTGAATGATGTGGACAAGTGAATGAATTAACAATTCTATCGTTAAATTAAGTTAAATTTAACATTTTTCAAGAGAAATTTACTACGACACCAATTCACAAGTTGATTTATGTGCTCAGTATTTCGTGTGATAAGCTCCAGATAATAAATACAGTTTTGCTTGCCATGTTTTATAGTTTCTCTCTGTTTCCGTGGTGATTTCCTGGTATCGGCGCTGTCATGGCGATGAGACTGTGACAGTGTCGTTGACAAGAGGCTGTTTTTAAAGAGCCTTGTTGGGGCTAACCAATTGGACCCGGGGGGTGTAATTGCTTATTTTTGTCCAAAGATGGGTGTAAATACTGAGGATTTACTGTTTTTTTTCCACGTTAAGTGTATATAAAAATATCTCTCAGTGAAAAGTGATTATTGCTGTCATGAATTTTAAATTTCACATGTAACATTTGGGTGTTTTTTTCCTCCCCAAATGTGTCAAAAAATAGCTCAGTTTTTCCACAAATAAATGCCACTGACTTCAGAGTTCTGATTAAATGTCATAATCAAAATAAAAAAAACACATCATTCGAATGCTGAAAGCCGTCCAACGGAACAAACGTCTTCCTGTATTTAGCAGCTGAACACCAGACTCTGTGCTACATTTAAATAATATTACAGCTGTCATTTATGCTAATCAGCATTTTGTCACCTTCTCTCTCTCTCTCTTTCTGTCACCAGTCCCTGCCAGAATAATAATAATAATAATTGTAAGATCAATTCGACCACTTTTTAAAAATGCGTTTGAATGAGTCGTCACACAGTCTTAGCGACACACAGATGGACTTTAAATTCTTAAAAGTTTATTTAAAGGTGATAACAAGTGCAAAATATTACGTACGACAGTAAACTTTAGAGTTTAAAACGGTTACTGCAATTTCAAAACATCGCAGCTGGGCGGGGACTGCCAGGTTTTTCTTATATGCAAATATGATGCCGATTTTTTTTTTATGTTAGCGTTATGTAACATAATGTTCCATTACAAATAGTAGGTAGGTACTGTTCCCAGTGGAAACACATCCTGACCCAGGTCTTTACAGTTCCAAACCGTACCATACTGTACCATGACGGAAAGACGCCATTAGCTCTAACTTTTTCTTCTTCTTCTCCTCTGGTTGAGACATTTTTGAGAGGGGAAGCGTCTAGGTGCTCGCTCTGCATTATCGGACCAAAACAATACATTCATTTATTTATTTAACTTGTTTTCATTTCGGCTTCTTCCTCTCTAAGGGTCACCACAGTGACATGTTTGATTAAATTGTCCTTCCTGATGCAACCCTCCCATTTATCCAGGCTTGGCTTGACTGGCACGAGGACAACCCTGGATGGTAAATTTAGAGTGTCCAAACATGACCAAATCGGGATTGGGTACCTTGCCCTTGATCAAACTGGCAACCCTCTGGTTACAAGCCAAGTTCCGTGTCCGCTTGGACATGGGCCGTTTCCTTAACATCTGATGACACGTCATGGTGTTTTTTTCATGACGTGAACGTTTGAATGTCAACACATGCTGGTGCTCACGTCTGTGTAATTAGCTGCAGGAGGACGTGACTCTCTCGCTCCGCCCACTGACACTGGAACGCTCCGTTGTCCCTCCCTCCACTTCGCAACATCCGACAACTCATAAACAGAGATTGACTTCTTCTCTTGGTCAGGAACGCCAGCGGCACAGATGGCGTTTAGCGTCAGACTCGCTCTCGTCTAAATATTTCATCTCTCAAACGAGCCAAATGGATCCTCTCCGTTTCTCTCTCACACACACACACACACACACAAACACGCAACGTGACAACAGGAGAAATCCACTCTGTGCGAATACGATGCGACTTAAATGAAAATCTCTCCCTGCTCGACAAAAAGAGCGTAATGAATAATTGATGGCCACTAATCATAACGGAGAGGTAATAACGATTTTTCACCACCTCGGATTATATTCCACTCTTGGTCTGTAACGACCTGCTGCTGCCGCTGGAATAGAGATTAAAGGTCCAGTGTGTGACATTTCAGGAGGTTTTTAGTGGCAGAAATGATTCTGTGTCTCTACTGTAAATGAAGGAGAAATATTTAGAGGGTTATTAACTGTGCAGGCTTATTTGTTCTGTTCATTATTTAAATGCGTAGTTTTTTATTGTAAATAACTGCATTTGTGGTCTTCATTTCTTGTTTTTTTCCCTAATATTTATTTGTTTGGCTCTTTTCTAACACATGTGCACCAACGACGAGTAAATTGCTTGCACTGGGAGAGCTTTTTGTAACAAAAATCATGATTCTGATAAATTTAAACACCACATCTGTTAACTACTCTGAGAAGAAAAAAAAAAAGAAAAAAAATTTGAATTCTGAGATTAAAGTCAGAATTATCTAAAAAAAAAAAAAGGTCAATTATATTAAAAAAAGGTCAGAACTCTCAGAAAAAAGTCAGAATTCTGAGAATAAAGTCGGAATTGTGATAATAAAGTCAGAACTCTGGGATTAAAGTCTGAATTATGAGAAAAAAAAGTCAGAATTCTGAGATTAAAGTCAGAATTCTCAAGAAAAAGTCTGAAATCTGAGATTAAAGTCAGAATTCTGAGGAAAAAATCTGAAATCTGAGATTAAAGTCAGAATTCTGAGGAAAAAAAGTCAGAATTCTGAGATTAAAGTTGGAATTTTCAGGAAAAAGTCAGAATTCTGAGATTCTGATGTTTCTCTGTGTCACTGTATCGTCTCTACATCTCTATATAGTTTTTTTTATTGTAAATAATTGCATTTGTAGTATTAATTTCTTATTTTTTTCCAAATATTTATTTGCTCTTGTCTAACACATTACATTTGCACCAATGACCAGAATAGATTCCTCACACTGGGTAATCTTTACCTGACAAATATCCTAATCAAATAAATCCTGCCTTCCTGTAAATTAATACATTTTTGCATCAATTATTGAATTAAAAATGTCTTAAAAATGTCTTTAAGAGTTTGTAAGAGTATGTAAGTCCAGCATTAGTCTGGTCATTTTTAGATAGCTTAATGCAGCATTACACCTCTCAGTGTGTATGTAGTCTGCTGAAATTATTATTAGAAGATGAAGGAAAAAGACAGATGATTGCAGTTGTAAATGCATATTTGAACATCACATGCTGTCACAGAGACAAAACAGCTGAGGATTTAACACAACAGATAATAAAGAGGGGAAAAAACTGGTGAAAAATAAAGAAAGTCATTATTTTATCCTTAATAAACGTCAGTTAACATGAGTGATTTTCAAAGGTTAGTAGTATATTTTCCACATATATACGTGTCGTGGAGACAGAGAAGTGGACAGTGTAAAACTCACCTGTCAGTTCTTGGTCTCCTTTCATCCACCTGATGGAGGCGGCTGGTTTGCTGCCGATGGCCGTGCAGGTGAGCTCCGTCTCGTTGCCTTCACTGACCACGTCCTCGCGGCTGTCGATGATCGGATTGCCTGGAGGAACTGAGTCACACAGAAACAGCAGCATTCAGAGACTGGTTTTGTTTTAATAGTTAAAAAACAAGTTCCTCTGACTTTTCAGCTTCTTTGCTCCATATAACCAGTGTTGTAATGTAACAAAGTACAAATACTTCTTTACTGAAGTTAGGTACAAAATTCACGTATCTGTAATCGTAACCAACAAATAAAATCAGAAGAAGAGTTGCTAATGTATATAGAGCATTTCTAGTCGATGAGGTGTTTTACACTATTTTTTCACATATCTTTCATACTCATTCAGTGAGAATTCTGACTTTAATCTCAGAATTCCAAATTTCTTTTCAGAATTCTACTTTTATTCTCAGAATTCCAACTTTTCTCTCAGAATTCTGTTTTTAATCTCAGAATTCCCACTTAAAAAAAAAAAAATCAGAATTCAGACTTTCTGACTTTAATCTCAAAATTCCCACTTTTTTCTCAGAATTTTACACCAGGTTCCCAATGATTCAAGATCAGATTAAAACAACAACAACAACAATGGGATTAAACAGGGGTTTGAACAGTGGGAAGTGGGTAAAAGTGCATTTTCACATCCACAGATCTAAAGTATTTCCGATTCTGTACGTCTGATATTTCTCACGTCACACATTCTCTCAAGGAGAAGTCACAGACGGAGAGTTTGTCCTCCTCCTCCTCGGGGACTGGGTGTGATTGTTTGTCTGTTTCCACAGTTCACAGATTACTGTGTTCACACCTGCCCAAACCCATCACAGCAGGGGGGGAAATGAACCACGGCACGGTTTTACCGGACTGAAAAGTGCAGGTGTGAAAACACTCTGAAAATAACTCCACACTGTTACAGACCAGAGTGTCGCCAGCGAATCAGCTGTCATTTTTTAACTCTGACACACACAGCAAAGACGATTCACCATGACATTATCTTTATATAATACATTGGTTAGCAACTGGAGGCTCGTGGGACAAAACTGGCCACCAGAATTAATATCCGGCCCTTAAGATGAATTCAAACATAATTTTTTCACAAAAATTTAGAATTCAGTGGCTTTTATTCTGAAAAAAGACAAACTGAGTCAAAGAGCAGTTTTAAATCATGAGTAAATGTTTCCTTTTTTTCCTTTTTTCAAGATTAAATTATTTTGATCAGAAGAAATAAGATGATGTTTTGGATTACTATTCAATTGCTAATTCAGAAAATTGGCCTTTTCTTCTAGAAAGTGACAGATTTTTGGGGGATTTGAGGTGAAATTCTTAGCCAAAATTCAAAAATTATTTTTAACAGCTGCACAATTTATCATGATATTATGGGACAATACTTTACAATACCTTTAGATGAATTAAAAAATCTGATTTTTCATTACACAAATGCAGAATTGGCTTTTATAGTTAAAGAAGACAAACTCAGTCCAAAACATCTTTTTTTATAAACGATTAAATCACTTGGACTAGAAGAAAAAGGGTTAGTAGAACTAGATATTATGTTTTGGATTAATATTCAACTGTAAATTCAGAAAATGTACCTTTGAGATTTTTTTGTATTTAAGGTGCAATTCTTACCCAAAATTCAAAAATTCTAACTCATAAAAGAGCTGTGAAAATCATTTTTAACAGATTTATTCCCTTATACTGAATAAATAATCTTTTTTTATGCTAAATATGAGAGTGTTGTCAGCAACTGGAGGCTTGTGGGACAAAACTGGCCACCAGAATTAATATCAGGCCCGGGAGATTAATTCAAAAATCTGATTTTTTGTAAAAAAAAAAAAAACATGTTTGCTGATCTTCACAAAAATGCAGAATTCAGTGCCTTTTATTTTGAAAAAAGTCAAAGAGCAGTTTTAAATCTCTTAAACTTGCCATTTTCATACAAAATGAATTCATTTACATTCGAAGAAAAAGATTAGTTGAATAAGAAATTATGTTTTCAGTCAATTCAATTCAATTGCGAAGAAAAAAAAAAAAATTGACCAAATTATCTTGCTGACCCCTGATATAATATAAGTTAAGATAAGGAGTTGTCTTCAGAAAAACACAAACGTCTGCCGTCTCACAATAATCACATTCACGCAGAAACAAATTCCGTTTCATACAGAAAACACATTTTTCTTCCAGAAAATAAACAGATTTTTTAAACACATCTTAACAGTGAGTTAGTTCAGAAGTGTCTGAGGTGAAATTCTTACCTGAAATTCAAAATGCTACAGAAAAGAGCTGCAAGGGTCCTCAATGGTCCTTTGAACTTAATATTACTTTTTAAAATAAAAATAATCCAGATATTGTGTGTCTTGTGAACAGAAGCTCTTCCTGTCTGTATTTAAATCAAACTTTAATTAAGAGTTTAACATTTAATCAGACTCTGAAAAAGACTGATAACGAGTGTTCATTTGAATCAGGTGTGATGGAGCAAGGAGACATATAAAACATGGCAGTGGATCCCCGAGGATCAGGACTGAGAAACTGAGACTGGTTTATGGGACAAAGGCCATTTCTCAATATGTGAACTTCTCTGTACATGTGTACTTTTCTATACTTGCATACTTCTCTGTACTTGCATACTTCGCTGTACTTCTCTGTACTTGAGTACTTCTCTGTACTAGCATACTTCGCTGTACTTCTCTGTACTAGCATACTTCGCTGTATTTCTCTGTATTTGTGTACTTCTCGGTACTTCTCTGCACTTGTGTACTTCTCTGCACTTGTGTACTTCTCTGCACTTGCATATTTCTCTGTACTTCTCTGCACTTGTGTACTTCTCTGTACTTTTCTGGGCCCACACGGTTGGTGTAGTGGTCAGAACTTGACGACCCGGTTTGTGACTCGGTCAGAACAAGGATCTTTCTGCATGGCGTTCACATGTGTGTGTGTGGGATTTTCTCCAGGTTCTCTAAATTGACTGTGAGTGTGAGTGTGGATGGTTGTTTGTCTCTCTCTGTGTCCCTGTGATGGACTGACGACATGTGCGGGGTGTGACCCCGTGACCCTCATGTGGAGGATACAGCGGTACAAGAACTTGTAGTAGAACTTTGCTAACCTGCGCTTGAATCCTCCATTTTTTCACACGTGTGAAATCTACAAAAAAACGGTGTAATCCTCACTTTTCCCCATGTCTTGAATTAGTCATCACAGCACAACTTGCTAAATTCCAGGCGCTTGAATCAGCGGGGTGTTTATTTCAAGGACTCTTTAATGCAACTCTTTGCTTCAGAGAGAGGATAAAAAACTGCAGCTAGGTTTCAATTGTACAACTCGGGTAATTACTCTCAAGTGCTTTTAATTCCTTGAATGTCTGCATGTATAATAAAGCTTAACTACAGTAATTTCACCGCGGAGCATCAAAGTGTGGCACAGCTGACTCCTCAATGGGGAATCGTTCCGAGCAGCCGAGTCAACATTCACTCGGATTCACAGAGTCAACACAGCTGCCAGGGAAAGCGACGCGCGCGGCCCGAAGCCGCCGTCGCGTTCGTTCAGCATCTGCTCCTCTTCCGTTCTGCTGTTGAGCGCCGCGAGAGCCTAATTGGCTGACATTTTTGTTTCAGTTGCCGGAGATAACGAACGGGATCAGCGATTAAAACCGCTTTCAGCGTCTGTGAGACGAGCGCGATGAGTGTGTTTCTCTTACCCAAGACAGTGATGTCTGCGTAGGCTTCCTGGGGAGGATCCGTGTAGAGCTGGCAAACGTAGCGTCCCTCGTCGGAGAGTGACACGTTGGACAGGGACACCCGCAGCTCGTTGTCAGAGAAATTCACCAGCTGGAACCGGCTGTCCTTCAGAGCTGTGGGGACACAGTTGAGCAGGGGAACGTGAATACGTGAGACACGGGGAGGGGGGAAAAAAAATGGAGACAGGTGAGGATGAGGAGGGACGAAAAATGAGACGGACGGCCCGCTCGCCTGCTTTCCTCTTAATTGAGTAAAAGAAAAGTGAGTCTCTCCGTGATTCAGAGTTGATTTATAAAGCAGCTTTTACAGTCCAGAGAGCACTCGCACAGACAGCCAAGTATGAAGAGTGCTCATGAGGACTCCTAACAAGCTAGGAAGTCTTCAAATGCTGCTGCTGCTGCTGCTGCTGGTCATGGTTGGACGCATTAAACCAGATCGAGGAGAAGCATTCAAACATGCATAATGAGTTAAATGGAAAGGGTTTGGACGCCTGAAACTTTAAATCAAAAGTAGCCAAGACTCGTCTTTTCTTTTTTTTTATACATAAACATCTTTGCTCTTTTGATGTTTGGACCTGCCTTCTTTATCAGTTCCCCCTCCTAATGAACGCCTACTCTCAGTACCGACTTCACCGAGTTTGTTATTTGCGTTGCAATCATTAGCCGTCGACGTGACAATCCTCGTCCGCCCGCCCAATGTAATTTTTTTTGTTTTTTTTAACTTTATCTTTCATTCAATAAACAAGAACAAAACACAAATACAGGGGGAAGACACTACTATCTCGCATAAAGATGCCATTTTGTCCATCTCGCGGTACATAACTCTAATTTCATCCATAGGCTATAGGTCATTTGTTCCATTGATCGAATTTCTTCAACAATATCCAGCCAGTGGCTCAGTCCAGGTGGTTCAGTTTTCAGCCAACTTCTTGTAATGGCTTTCTTAGCCGCAAGAGATAGGATCTTGAACAGATATACATCGTTTTTAGCTATTACCCCATCTGGTATCAGTCCCAGGTACATATACCTGGGGTCATCAGGAATATTATATCCAAATATTTCTTCCACGATCCTCAGAACCCCGTCCCAAAATGATCGTATTTTCATACAGGACCAGAATATATGAGAGTGATTGGCATTCAATTGCCCACATTGTCTCCAACAGAATTGTTGTTGACCCAATTGTTTATGTTTAATTTGTGGTGTAATAAAAAAACGTGTTAAGTTCTTCCAACCAAACTCCCTCCATCTCTTAGAACTTGTGGATGTGTGTTGGGTCTTGTAAATGGACTGCCAATCACTCTCAGACAACTCAATGTTAAACTCTTTATCCCATTTCACTTTTATATACAATGTATTCCTTCCTTGTTGTTTCATTAAAGCACATCATTCCCTTCCAATGAGAGGTCTTTCTTAATTTCTGTCTCATAAAAGTGTCTTAATTGAAGAAATCTGTAAAAATCTCTGTTGTCCAATCCAAACTCAATTTTAAGTTGACCAAATGGTTTAAAATGTTGCTTATCTATGAGTGTACGCCCAATGTAATGTGAGTGCTCTTCAGGAGTTTCTCCTCAAAAGGGGGGACACAATGACGCTGATGCACTTCAAGAGTCTACACCTGTATACTGCGACACATTATCATATAAAAATGATCAGCTCTGTCATGACCTGAACTTCCTGAACTCCTGCTAAACGACTACTAAAGCTAAAAATAACACAAAAACATGTCCTTATTCTTTTATTTTTCCTCTCTTCTGATTGTTTCTCTCCCAGTTTGTCCCCCAACATTTACGTCAGTAGATTTCATCTTCGTTTTTGTCAAACAACTTTATTTTTATTTACCTAATGTCTCCTTTTCGACCACGAAATGAGCACTGCTGCCTTGCAACCCAGGCCTTGAAATTTAACCAGCGACCCTCCAATCACAAGCCCACTTTCCTTTTCCTCTTGGCCATGGTCCATCCAAAAGTTAATACGAGCTAGCCACGTAGCCACCAGGGGGCGACAATGATGGAACAGCTTCATTTTGAATGGTGGTCTAGGGGAAAATGAGCTTCTACTTCTGACTTTAATATTAAAATGTCGAGAAACGTTTCCCTGACATAAAAGACTGGTTTTAGCTCTTCTTCTTCTTCCTATTTAAGCCACACGGCGGAGTAGTGGCTCGCACTGTTCGGGACCCAGTTGAATCAGGCACATTTTATTCCAAAATATTCAGGTGTCAATTGATTAATCCTGTTTACTATTATCTTATTTAATAACACAGTGAACATTCAGTCGCTTTACTTTGAAAGGACAAGAAAACAAGTTAATATCCTCATTCAGGGAGTAAGAAATTGTGTATTTTGTCAGTTTTTGATGAAGTAAAAACACAAAAGTACACAGCAATGACCAGTGAACCTTCATTAATGGTTGAAAGATCACATGGAAAAAATATATTAACATACAAAAATATAGTTGTAACCTGTGTATATGGTGACATAGTCATTCATAACGTGTTGGACATTTAAATAATGAGCTCAAATTTAAAGCACAGTGCAGATTTAAACAGCTGCAGGTTTATTTTCTGTCGCTTCATCGCGTGGTTACGGATTACGACACAGTTGTGACAGTAAAAGATTTCAGACAGAGGTATTTGATGCAAAAAAAAGGAGGAGCAGTTTAGTGCTTTAGTAAGAATATTAAACCTCGTCATCAAAACCTTTCTGTAGCACAAAGTCAAGCAACTCACCGGGGGCAAGAAAAGAAGGAAGAAGCGGCAAATAAATAAATAACGGTGTGACATTACATCAGCCGTGCGTCCACAGGTCCAACCTCCGCTGATAAAGGCTCATTTTTCCCATTTCGGGTGACAACTCTGCCAAATTGCACGTCATTTTGCATGAATGTGGCAGAATAAACGGTGGCGACGCGCTCGGCCTCCATACCTGGGACATAATTCATCTTTATTTGCGGTGATAGAAATGTGTTTATTGGGCCTTCAGTGGAACTGCAAAGCTGCTATATCATCCTGTGTGTGTGTGTGTGTGTGTATGTCACTGCTGTCCTCTCGCTTGTATACAAAGACGTGTTACTGTGTCTCGCGGCCCAGTTGACAGGTAACAATGGCAACAGCTGAAGGGAAGGAGGGGAGGGGGGTTCACGCTAGAAGAAGCAGTGCTTTAGGAACACGGGCTGAAATAGGGACGCCATGGGCTTCAATATAGACCACATTACAGGGGGCAAACACAAACACGAGGGTGCCCCCCCCACCCCACAGGTATATAAAGTATTTCAGGGTGTGGAGCGACGGCATTGGTCCTACAAATGACCCTTTTCTGTTGAACCCATCCTTTTTTTTTTACACCTGCTTTTTCCCTGTGTGTATGTGTCTGCATGTGAGTGTGATGGGTTACAGGTGTGCATGTTTGAGTGAATGACATGTGCGTGAGTGAGTCTAGGTGGATCCTGGGAGCTGATTGGTCCTGCACAGGAGGAATCTGAGTAAGAGTCCTGAACATCCCAGCTGCAGTGGACTTCCTCAAACCACTCACAGCCAGACTGCCAGCAGACATTTTGTGCTTGATTTTAATAAACCTTTAAAATGGTTTGTTTGACTTGTTGCTGGTGGTTTCTTGGGAGTCTCATTATTCATGTTGTGATCAGGTTTTCCCCTAGGTCTGGTCCTAACACAACACACACGCTGAGCAATGGGGGATTGGCTGCCCTGCTGTGTTAGGTTTTAGTCATATTCAGTAATGAATATGAAAGTAATGAATTAATGTTACTGTGATTGAATATTTTTTTGTGCACTTTTAAAATGTGTAAATTTACTTTAACTTTAAGTTACTGCACTTCACTACTTTTTAAAATCACATCTGTTACTGAATAAAAAAAATGTTGGCCAGAAATGAAAAAGCAAAATAAGAAAAAAGTAAAATCACACACCGGAAACCGGAAAAACAGGGAACAACGAGGACATGTGAATGATGAGGACAGGTGAATGAATGATGAGGACATGTGAACGATGAGGACAGGTGAATGATGATGAGGACAGATGAATGATGAGGACAGATGAATGATGAGGACAGATGAACGATGAGGACAGGTGAACGATGAGGACAGGTGAATGACGAAGACAAATGAATGATGAGGACAGGTGAATGACGAGGACAAATGAATGATGAGGACAGGTGAATGACAAGGACAGATAAATGATGAGGACAGATGAATGACGAGGACAGGTGAATGACGAGGACAGGTGAATGACGAGGACAGGTGAATGACGAGGACAGATGAACGATGAGGACAGGTGAATGACGAGGACAGGTGAACGATGAGGACATGTGAAACATTTCAACATATACATAATTCTGTCAGGGTGGTAACCTAAGCTGTATGTGGACACTATGCACTTAGTATATAATGTATGTGCAGTTTCTGACAAAAAAGAAATTGTTATATTAAAAAGTCGTAATATTATAAGAAAGAAGTCGGAATATTATGAGAATAAAGTCATCAGTCAAGCAAAGATGAACAGCTGCAACCTGCGACAAGAGGAGAATATTTAAATTAAATTAAATTAAATTAAATTAAATAATGATACACAATCTTGTAATATTACAACATTATCCTACAGTAATACTCTGTTTTGGAATAGAAACACTGCGGCTTCACATCAGGTTTTTGTGGTGTTGACTTTAACTCCACAGACAGTGAAAATGTTTACAGCTCCACAGGGAGTGGCTCGATAAAGAAAAGAAAAAAAGAAACGGGTGGCCAGGTTGTCTTAAACTCAGGGAATGATTTAGTTGAACGTACGCAGCTAATATTGATCGTTACTGGGATGTAAGAGCTAACAATCTCTGACTGTGCTCCTTCATGTTAGAGTTGTCAATGTCTTTAAAATGCAGAGCACAACATGACCTATGCTTTATATCGATACATTTTTCCTCTGCAACAGATTCTCATTTTGTTCAAATATGACGATGTGTTTTCAGAAAATGGAGCAACGTGTTTTGCGAGTTTTTGAGGGAAGTGAAGGTTGTTCCTCATTCACCTTTAATCTGCACTCAGATCCCAGATTAAAATACAATGACAAAAGACACCCTTTACCGTTCAATATGACCCTAATCTACGGGAGATTATCACAGAATCAGACCGTGTCAAGGACACTGTTACAGTGTGAATTATCTCATGTTGATCTTGCCACATTCAGAGCGAAAGAGTCGGAAAGTCAAGGGCAGATGGAATCACGTTAGCACAGAAAATCAAACGTCAACAGGATCACAGACCTCAAACCTGAGGCTCGGGGGCCACATTTGGCTCGCTAGATAAAACGTCACGTCTTTCCTGCACCTTAAATGTGGAATTTGAAAACACAGAGCCAGAACCAGAGGGGTTCTACTCTGTTCTATTACATTTTATCGTTCTATTACATTTATGTTCTTTTGTGAGTTGTTCAATGTTGTCGGTAAATCAATACATACGGAAGAGACTTTTTTCCAGAATTCAAAATTCTGACTTTAATCTCAGAATTTTTACTTTAATCTCAGTATTCTGACTAATTTCAGAATTCTTCCTTTAATTGACTTTTATTTTCAGAAATCTTGCTTTAATCTCAGAATTCATGCTGTTTTCTTTTGTTTTTTTTTACATGTGGCCCTAATACTCGTCCGAATTACGAGTAAAAACTCAAATTATTACTTTAATCTCAGAATTCTGACTTTTTTCCAGAACTCTGAGATTAAAGTCAGAATTCAAATAACAATTCTGCCTTTACTCTCAGAATTCTTACTTTTTTTCCCCAGAATTCTTACTTTAATCTCAGAATTCATGCTGTTTTCTTTTGTTTTTTTTACATGGCCCTAATACTCGTCTGTAAATACATTTTATATTAAGTTCACTTTTATATCTTATCGTGTCAAATTATATTATTATTTGCACTTTAATTCATTATTATGGTTTTTACACCATTATAATGTACGAAGTACCAAACCTGCAATAATTAAAAACATAGTATAACAATAACAAGAAAAAAATAATAATGTGATCATTAATAGAGAACAACAAGCATTTAAAACATTAATTTGTAAATCAACAAGCAAGTTAACAATCATACAAGTCACCTTTGAAACCTGGTTCTAAAAATATCTTGCACAAATAATTTTTTGAAGAAAAATCCTAACATTTCACATCAATATTTTTAGTTTTCCTGGTACTCTAACATGTTGTTTGTAGGCACTGGGCTGTTTTTAGGCTGTTTTCACATGAATCCAGGGAAAAACTCTGTACTGTCTATACTGTGTTAAAGTGTCAGGGCACCAGAAAACTTACCAAATACTGTGATAACTGACATCTGTATTGTAACGACAACCAAATCACTTTTATATTTTCTTTTTGGTGAAACAATAAGGCCCCAACACTCACGTCTGACATCCTTGAAGTAGATGGTCTGCCTGTTGGGGTTGAGGAGCTGGATGACCGAGTCGTCGTTGTTCTTCACTCTGCAGCTGATGGTGGCCGTCTCGCCCTCGATCACAGACACGTTGTCCGTTGCCAGGTTCTGATCTTCCACTTCACGTCACACGAGAAAAAAAAAAGGAAATAGGTGAGAGAGTGACATTTCAAATATCTTCGTTTGTTTTACGTGCTTTTATTGCGATGTCTTAAGGGTTCTCTGGAGTAGGATGAAGGAAAAGGTGAAAATGTTGGGTTTCTGCAGGTCTGGAGTGATGTTTGCTCCAGTCTGTTTTCATACTCCTGAAAAGCAGCACCAACATGGCAGTATAAACAAAGTCATGTGACATCCTGAGCTCATTAGGCATCATTATGCGGAACCAACATGCATAAGCTTTAATATCTTGTTTATTTGACATGCTTTTATTGTGATATGTAAGCGTTTTCCAGAGGAGAACGAGTGAAAGTTTATCACTATACTCCTAAAAAGCACCAGGGGGCAGTATAAGGCGGTATAAACTACGTGAGTCATGTGACTTCCAGACAACATGAACACGCTTTGATATTTTGTTTATTTTACATGCTTTCATTGCAAGACATAAGCGAATGAGTGAACGTACATCAGAAAGTTAAAAATACCAATTATCATACTCCTGAAAAGCACCAGGGGGCAGTATACTGGTCAGCTCCATTCAGTCTGTCAAGTGCTGTGTTATAAGTGCGAACAAACTCTGATGGTTCAGTTTTGCAGGAAGCTTTTCCTGCCAACATGGTGGAGTATTATTATTCTTATTATCATTATTATATAGCTTCTTTTAAGAGTTTACAAAGTGCTTTTACAGCAATAATAACAATGCAAAGAGTACAACATTAAAGGCTAATAAAGGATTAAAAAAAAGCTTTACAGGTACAAAATAACAAGAACATACTGCGGTATTAAAACTGGATGAACCAATTGTATTCTTTCAAATGGAGGTACAAGTGTAGTAGCCAGTAAATTTAGGTAGAATGAAGTACATGTATTGTATTTCTTACATCAGTCACTGCGTGTTAACACACTGTATCAGGATATGTGAATAGGCCGTGGAGAGAGTGTGTTTGCAGCCATGTTTGATCCTTTAATATAGGAGCCGTGTGCATTGTTTGTCACTGGTGATCTCTCCCAGCTCTGTGTGGGCTCTCTGTGAATCAGTGCCAGATGGACTGTAAGCTCCGCTGCCCACAGAGGTACGGAGAGAGAGAGAGGGGGAGAGAGGGAGAGCGGAGGGTGGAATGAGTAGGAAAAAGGCGACGGAGAAAGAGTGTAAGAAAACGGTAAATAGTAGAAACGGCGGGGGGGGCGAGGCGAGAGCAGAGCGATGATGCAGCCTGGATGCTGTTTGTGGTTAAGCCTCATCAGAGCCGTCCATCTGAGCCTCCATGTGACCAGTGTGTGCTCAATGTGCTCACAGGTTCTGTTCTGTACTTCTAGGAATAAAAGTGCCACGAGTGTCCAAGTCAAACTGGCGATGATGCCACAGGCAGACCTTGCTACCATGTCCTCATAACTTAGATGACAACACACACACAAAGAACAACAACCCAAAAAAAATAAGCCTGGCTTTGTTCCCCCCCTATCACATGCATGCACACATGCACAATCTAAAGTCACCTTGTGGTAGCAGCTACAAAAAAGCATTAGGAGTAAGGATGATTTCTGGTTTCAAAACAATCTTAAGATAAGTTAAGATAAGATGAGTTGAGTTAGTAAGTTGAGATAATGTTAGATAAGATGAGGAGAAATAAGTTTATGAAGATAAAATAAAAAAAGATAAATTATTGAAGAGAAGTTGTGGAAACTTAAGGAGTTTTCAGCAGCAAATTCATGTTTACATTTAAAACAATATAGAAAAATAATAAATATCCAGATAATAATAAAAATAGCAGTGAGAATATTTACAGCATGAGCTTCATATTTCAAGTGTAAACATGTGAGATATCGCACTGACATGACTCATGTTTTTGCACTTTTCCTTCAAAATAAAAGTCTCAAAAAGTCTTGTTTCGTTGTTGATTCTGTCAGATATCATCACAAAGACTTTACTTAATTATGCAAACACATTCAATTCCCCTCATCTACAGCCTGATCTACACTCACTCACATGACGACTAGTATTTTTGGCCTTTTATCATTTTGTGATATTATTGCTTTTATGTTTTTTTTCCTCAGCTGCCTCATCACACCTCCATTCGTTTTTTGTTTCCCTCTGCCAGTTTCTCAGCGAAGCCAAAAGTACACTGATATATTTTGTTGTCCTGTCTTAATTTGCTCACACCAAAAAAAACAACAAAAAAACTCACTGATGGTTTACATTAAAATTAACAAATGTGTAAAAATGTCATATTGTTTATTCCGCCATATTGGCAGGAAAAACGCTCTCTCCTATTTGTTTTTGTTCCCAGTACTTGTAGCAACTTTTGTCATTGTGCTGCAGGTGTCCACGCACAGAAATGATAATATTTCTCCTTCAATTTGAGCAGAAGTCGTCACGTCAATGCAAATTGTTGGCCAAAATTGAAAATGTTCATCTTGCATCTGTGCTTTCACTTTGTATGTAAAAACTTGGCGTGAATGCAATATTAAAGGATATCTGATAAAACATGTGTTATAAAAGAGTCTACATTTATTTTTTTCCATTCTACTCCGTATTAAATATGATTTTTTTATTGTATAAAATTCAAATCTTCATAATAAAGCCTTCATTCAATCAAATCATGATCATTTGCTGTTTAAACTTGCTGTACCATGTCAACAATGCAACTACTTCAACCACCAAGCTCAACTTAAAGTTTACAGAGATCCATATGGCGTAAACGTAAGATGAATCCATTTCAACGTATGTAATTATGTCATTTTAAGTTGAATTGACCATTGTTTTTAAGTATACTCTACTACTTCTACTCAAGAAAACAGCTAAAGTCAAAGTTATGTGTCAGACTTTACGTACATTAAAGATATATTAACTTAATGAGCACTGTATTTGTTCCCTCTTTACCTTAGAGCAAAACATTTTTGTGCTAGGCTAAGCTAATCTAAGCTAAGCACTGCTAACTGACGGTCAGCTCTATAGCTTTGTATTTACAACAAGGACATGAGCGTGAAATCAATATTCTCATCAAACTCTTGTCTTACAAAGTGCTAAATTTAATTAATTTCTGCCAAATTGTCTATTAGCTTCGAGTAGGGTTAATGAGTGCAATTACACTGAATAAAGAAATGAACATTAATTGCAGGTCTAAGACACTTATCTTTGAATCTTTGCCAAGAAAAATGACAGCTATAATTAAACCCAAGTGTCAGACTTTATGTAGATTAAAGATATGTAAATTTAACAGCACTATAAATATGTTTTGCTTTACCTTTTAGTAAAACCAAACCTCAGTTAAGGGTGTTAGCTAAGGGTTTATAAATATTTAGCTCTTACAGTTAATAATTAAAAAAGAACATTAATTGCAGGTCTAGCAGTCACTCATTTAAAAGACAGCTATAGTCAGGTACATGTTAGACCTCATAAAAATGAAAAATGTGTTCATTTAAAAGCACTGAAGATTTTATTTCTTTACATTTTGGGCAGAAGCAAAGTTTGCCCTATAGCTAAATATACTTCCATCTCACTTTGTCTAACAATGTGATTAATGTAATTAATTTGCCCTAATTTTTCATTATTTTTAATTGAAATATTAAGGTCCAGGAAAGAGTGGAGTTACAGTTAATTTTGAAAAAGTGAAATACAAGTCGATTATTTTAGCCAAAACATGAACCTAGAGTCACACTACATGTTAGATTTACGATTATGCTAAATTACTAGAGCTGTTTTGTTTTTTTAACTTTTGGGCTGAGCAAAAATGTCTGAACTAAGATAAGCTTAGCTAACTAGCTACAGGCCCTATAGCTACATATCTACCACATCCATACACGAGTAAAATCTAAATTTTCATCTCACTCTAACAAAGTGATTAATTCAATGAATTTGCCCACATTTTTTTAAAATGACTTTAAAGTTAAAGATTAAGGTATAAGAAAGAGTTAAGTTACAGTTAACTTAAAAGAAATAAAAGTAAGTCATATGAGCAAAAACATGGAAGCTATAGTCACTATATGTTAGACTTTATGTGGAGTAAATAAAATGCTAAATTAATAGCATGAGAACTGTTTTGTTCTTTACCATTTGGGCTGAGCTATGCTAAGCTAAGCTAACTAGCTGCTGGCTGTATAGCAACATATTTACCACAA
Source organism: Solea senegalensis (assembly GCF_019176455.1). NCBI lineage: Eukaryota > Metazoa > Chordata > Actinopteri > Pleuronectiformes > Soleidae > Solea > Solea senegalensis. The sequence goes on from NC_058028.1 coordinate 2,412,609, forward strand.
GCATACACGAGTAAAATCTTCATTTTCATCTCACTTTGTCGAACAAAGTGATGAATGTAATGAATTTCCCTAAAACTGTCTGTTACTTTTAAGTAGGGTTAAAGTTGGGGAAAGAGTGCAGTTACAGCTCATTTAGAAAAAGTAAAAATAAAGTCAGTTATATTAGCTAAAATAATTTTTTTTAAAAACAACATAAAAGCTATACTCAAAGTTCTGTGTAAGACTTTATAACATTATGCTAAATTAAAAGCATGAGAGCTGTTTTGTTACTTTTGGGCTGAAGTAAAATGTCTGGGCTAAGCTCACTGGCTACAGGCCCTACAGCTATATATTTACCACAGTGATATGGAAAACAAAATCAATATTCTCATCACACTGTGTCATCTAAAGGAATAATTTAATTACTTTTGAGTGGGGCTAAGGTTTGGGAAAGAGTTACAGATAATAACAATAAATAAATAAATAAATAAATGAATTGCGGGTGGGTAACGCGACTTAAACTCCAGTCCACTTCCATTAAAAAACAGATTTGCAATGTAGCCACACACCCACACACTTCATTTCCACTTTTCTACATATAGATCAGTGTATATTTTTTCCCACTCTCGAACCCTGGCACTGAACGCAGTAAATCTTGAGGCACAGCATCATCCAATATGGAAGTCTGGGTCGACTCCAATCATCTACTTTACTTCAGAAATCTGTTTGTTATTATTGCACTCTCGACACGGGGGCTAATTATGATAGATGCACACAGACACGACGCAGACAGACACTGCTGTAAGTTATTAATGTGCAAACACAGCACGTGACCGCGGATAATGACGGCTCTTAGAGTCGTATAATTCCCCTTCTCGCCGTTTAATGCAATGAATTAGCGAGCGAATTAAAGGATGAGTGAGCTGTTTCCAATTTTAATGTGAGATAAAATGTATACGACGTACTTACATGTCAAATACGCAAACGTGCACTGATCATCGCACTCTTTATGAGGTCAATGTCTTCCAAATAATGTTTATCATATATATATATACACATATATATATAAAATTTGACTTGATTTAAATAAGGGGGGAAATACCTGAGCAGTTCAAGAAGAGGTTTCAAACTCATGGCTCGCAGGCCATATTTGGCCCTAAAATGAATTTCATGTGGCCCGCCAATCAATATCAAGTTTTTATTTGATATTTCTGTTGTTTTTTTTTAATTTATAGATACATTTTATATGATTCAAATTAAAATAAAGACTTTTATTTTGATTTGACTTTTTATTTTTTGTTTAAATTTAAACTCATATCACACACTCTGACTAGTATTGGCCGATACCGATATCAATCGATACGATATCAGCACGAATTATACATAATTTAATTACTTATTTTGTAGTGTGGAATGTTAGAATAGGCTTGATCAAGTGATACTTAAACAGAGTCAGAACAATAGTCAGCAACACTAGGTATGAGAAAAACTGACTCATTTATTATAAACATATGGAATAGAATATTGGATTTTTTGCCATGTTAATTTCATACAGTCTATGGTTAAATTCATCAGGTGGAAAGTACCAAGTGCTAATGGGGGTGTTTTCAGAGCACCCGTGTTTCACAGGTAACAGCGTGTCTTCAGAGAACACCCCCCTTGTTTTCACTATTTTGGATTAGCCAAATCCGCACAGGGTGAGTGACTCGTTCCACAGGTAAACCCGGAGCCCGACCCCGCAGACGTTCTTAGCTCTGTGTGTGGAGCTTCAGGACACATTTAAAACACAGGAAGCTCTTGGCATGGATGGTTTTTGGGGTATAATCAACAATCAACAGAGGCTGTTGAAAGTCGACAGGTGGCGCTGGTTTATGACATAATGTTGTTTTAGGAGTTCGCCTCTGGATGAGCTAGCGTGGTGCTAACAGCTAGCTCGCGCTCGCTGTGTGGCTTTGTAGCCTCTAAATTCAGAGGTTAAAGAAAAATGCTTAACCTCTGAAATAGCAGTAGCACACACACACTGTTGTTGTTATCATGTGGGTTCTACATGCATCCAACACGCAGAGCCCATGTGATCAGGGACCGCTGGATAGAAGTGCTGGAGCGGAATGGACTTCTTGTATTGGATCGCTTATATCGGAGGTTTTAGAGGCAGTCGGACTCGTTTTTTGGCTGATATTGGCCCAATATCCGATATCAATATTGGAACGGGACATCCCTAGATACTAAGACCCTGATTTTAATGCACTTTCACTGGTTAATTCTTATTTAAGTCTTCTATTTACAGATTTTCATTACCGCAATTGTCTCACTTGCGGAGGAAAATTCTCCTAAAAGGTGAGATTTATGTGAGAAATGTACTCTTTCAATGAATCGGACATTGAAGTGAATGACAACAATGGTGCAGCCACTATTCACAATTTAACTATATTACGTCTTCACAAACTGCAAACTGTGTTTTATATTTTAGTCAGGGTGTTTAGTTTTGTTGCACTACTGCATCTCTGGGTAAAAAATAATGAAAGTTTCGATTTCTAAAAAGTCTCAGTATCTTTCATAAATGTGGGAGGAGTCTTACTTTAAGATTTAATTCTGGAATAAAATGTTTTCACCGATCTAAACACTGTTCCGTTAAGAAATAAGAAATTATTTGAATCCTCTAATACAAGTGCTTTTCAGAGGCACATAACATTTTACACCTTTATTTTGATATTGGACATGGTGGTTATTGGTTTATTTGCACATTTATGAATAAAACATGAGAGAAAAATAATAAATTATTAAAAACAGAATACATGTGTGCGTGTGGGTGGGGAAGAAACCAATTATGGGCTTATTTTTTATGTGTATATATATATATATATATATATATATAAATATATATATATATAAATATATAAGATCTTACATAAAATACAATATAAATGATAAAACACAGCAAAATATTGTTGTTATTATTTATTTTTCACGGTTTTATACCCGAATGTGCGCCAACTCACTGGGTTTCTTTTCTGAGAAATCAGAAACTTATTTCTTATGTTCAGAAACAGTAGTAAATAACGATCATTTGACTTCATAATAATAAAAAAAAGTTTTTCTTGTGAAACAATAAACTTGAAAATTCATGGATAACAATAACTTATATTTTATATTATATTTTAGCATTAAAAATATAATTTTGGGTTAAAGAGCTTCTACATACTGTGTATTAACCATTATAATTACCAATGCTGTAATTATTTAGGGCAACTGTGGAGTTGTTAAGCACCATATATAAAAATGAAAATGGAATTTACTTAAATAATATTATTTACAAACGTTACAAGAAGAAAAACTCTTCATTGTATTATTAGTTGTAACAAAATGGTTTTGACATAAATAGAGTCTAAACATATTATATAATAATTTAATGACATTTATAAGTAAAGTAAAGGTTATAAATGAGACTTTCCACCTCTTCCTGTATTGAATCTATGACTTTTCAGCAACTCTAATCCATTCTGAATTTCATTTGTGCAAACAATTTGTGATTGCAGGCTAATCCTTGTCACTTCTTGAGTATTTTGTTGTGCAAAATAAATCAAACAGAAAGTGTGCCGGAGCATCTCTCTATGCGTACTAAGCTCCGCAGACGACGACGAGAAAGAAAAAGAAGGGGAAAAAAAAGAAAAGGAACCCATGTGGAGCCGCCGTGATGTCTATTTTACTTCGCCGACGTGAGAAAAAAACGGAGATATTTGGCAGTCAAAACAGCAAACACGGAGCAGCCTCAAAGCAAGGTTACCCTGCTCCCAATCTGTTGGACTGAGAGAAAGGAAAATGAAACAGATAAATTCTCCATAAGGTTTAGCCGCCCCGAGCGCGTGGCTGGTCCCGCTCCAATATCACAGTCGAGGCTCATCTCCAATTCAAAACACACATAAATAACGTGGCTGTGATTAGCAATCCCATCAAAGCAAAAACAGCCCACTTTGAGGAACATGGAGGCTTCTCCCAATTGGAGTAAACATTTTCAATTGCCTCTGCTTCCTGGTCATGATTGGGTGCAAATGGGGGGAGGCAGTCATTAATTCTGGGGACGCTATGGCGGCCGGGTTTGGCACACGTAGGGGGGAGGGGGGTAATGCAGGAGCATGGCACAGATGACTGGCTGATAAATTCCCACTCATTCCAGCAGCTGTCTGGAAGAGTAAAGTGCCTGTATCTCTGCACACATGGCTGCTCCTCCTGTTTGTGCATCGCCACACGCTGAATGAAACAGTCGGAGGGAAATGCAGACCTTCACAAAGTCTCGTCTCTGAGGAGGGGAGGGGAGGGTGTCCAATCTGGCGTCGGAGTGTTTGGCAAAGATCGTGCCGCCGCACTCAAGATGCAAAAAAAACACGCCCTGAACACTTTGAACAAAAGCCGACGGACTCAGGAAGTATTAGCGAGACTATAGCTCTTCCTGAATCCAAAGTTTGGGAGACAGACGGGCAACCTTTTGATTTGAGATCTTTGATCTTTTCCTCTCTTGTTTGGACATCAAATGACATGAAAGGGGCAGCAAACATCGCCCAATTCCTCTCGCTGGAGTCGACGGTGTCAGTCGTGTCCTTTCAGTGATGCAACCAAGACTTTAGACGGTCATTAACAACAAAAAGTTCCCTCCTCTGACTCTGTGACGATGGCGACAGCGTCTCACTCAGTCATTAAACCTGGATCCTTGTAAAATGCTGTTTTACAGATGTTCACAAGTATCTTAGGGTGTAATTAACACTGTGTTTTTTTCTGCATGGGGACAGTTTCAGGAAAAATAAAATAAACAAAAAAAATCAAACCCACTAATTTGACTATTTCTCTGTTTTCTTTCGCAGAGGTAAGCTGTTGCATAAGCCAAGTGTCAATTTGTTTAACGATGCAGCGACATCACTAGAAAGTGAGGATGTCGAACCTGAGAAAAACATGTTTGTCTTCTTTTAATGACTTAAACTTTGCAACATGTTGTTTCTCCAATGGAGGAAGTAAATTAGTGATAATATGTAATGACTGGAAAACAGGTTTTAAAGAATAACCACAAGCCAGAGAGATATAGTATGTGTGTGTGTGTGTGTGTGTGGTTGTTTTTATGAGCTGCCAGATACTGAATTTAATGACCCACATACCTGCCTATACTGACCTACCTACCAAAAGCGACTTATGTACCTGCCCACATAGCTTCCTTCTGCCCTATCTAGCTATACTTTTCCATCCATTGATACTGACCTTCGTATGCACCTACTTATACCTGCCTATACTGACCTACCTACATACCTTCTAACTGACCTACATTTCCACCAACCTACCAAGTTATACTTACCTACCACCTGATACTGACCTCACTACCTACCCACCTACCTACCCTCCTCAACCTACCTACCTACTTACACCTGATATTACACAATATCAACATGTTAGGGCTGAATTTGGATGTGAAGTGCTGCCAAATATTTATTATACCTTCAAAGACATTGTTAGAACTTGCAGCCATTTACATATTATGGTATTTAAGTTTTTATAAAAAGTGGAATGTGCCGTCTTTAGTCCTCAGGACCAAATTACTTACGGCCTTGAATGTTTAACTCAATTATAAAAGCTCACATTTGTCGGGTAAACATTAGCTGCTCGATTAAAGCTGATCGATTAAAGTCTTGAGGAAATTGCACTTGGTTTGTTGGGATGTGTTCTTCCACTATTTGTTCTTCCACAAGAAAAACAAGTGTGTTTTAAAATCCGTTCATTTATCAGAAGGCGGGAACAATAATTGTGATGTGTTTTCTTACTTTTTGGCTCTCTGGCAAACTTGACTTAAGCAGCAGTAGGGGAATACACATAATTACATTACACTTAAATAATGTTATATATATAAAGAGCAAGAGATGACACAAAGAACTACAAGGCTGAGTGCATTTGTTTGAGACAAAGAAAAAGAGGAAGAAGAGAGACGCAAACACACACACAACTCATGCTCATAAAAAAATGAAATGAAATGTGATTAAAACTGAATTTATAGAGGGATTCGACATAAAGAAATAATTCAATGGCAAATATCTTTCAAGCTGTTGTTCCATCAGTCGATTGTTCCGCTAATTAGTCCAGATCCAAACATTTAAGTGACTGCTGGATGTATTTGTAAGCAGTTAATGAGCAGAATTTCATGTTTTGTACAATAGACTGTCTGAATCGTTAAAGCACAGTTGTACCTTGTGTAAATATAGTGTTGTGTTGCCATCATAAGAAAGAGGTAGAACCAGTTATACTGTAGATATATATGTATATATATATACACATATAATATTTATAATACTCATTAAGGCCATGTACACACATAGCCGTGTATTAACAGAAATGAATACTGTATTTTCACATTTCATTTTGAATAATCACCAGACCTTTTTCAGATAATTTTCCCATCTACAGAAACCTGCACTCGCATTGTGCATTGTGACCATGACCACACTGTAGAGCACTGTCATGACCATGCCAAACCTATAGGGGTCAGTGTAACAGGGAAGCATAGAGCCGTGTTAGCTAATCAGAATCCTGGAAAATCTCCACTTTTTGCAGTATTTTTCTTAACTAATCTGTTTTCGTGTGAACAGAAAGTAAAAAAAAAAAACGCATTAAAAGCTATACATTTTTTTCCAGATCCATGGTCAAGTGTGTACATACCCTTAGTGGTAAAAATGACAAACTGTATAAAGTAACTGTAATCTTTGGAAGCTGGAATGGAATGAGTTGCAGTAATCTAATCTAGATTTTCGGCATCTTTTAAGGACAAACATGGGCTGTCCATATATAGTTGAATGTCATCAGCATAACAATGGAAGTGTATGTTGTCCTTTCTAACGCTCAAATGTTCCCTACATGAAAAATGAATAGGGTAAAAATGATCCTGTGGAACTGCACAATTAACTTTTGTATTATAACAAGAAAGTTTCAGGGGTTTTTTAACCACTTTACCATACTTGAACAGTTCTTGCTCTTCGATGCTGGGGGCGTGTCACACGCACACACACACATATTGGTTTATACACTTTAGTGGGGACCAACGTCCGCGAACATCGCAAAATATATTTACATAAACTCTCAGGTATCAAACCACTTGTTCCACAAAGCCGCAGAGAAGCGACATTTTTGGTGTTGAGTTTAACAACAAATCTTAACTGAACACAAACATAATAAGCTGGTTTAGCGACAGTCCTGCACTCTGACTCCCTCTGCCTTCTATCAGTGGTACTGCAGCCTCACAGCAGGAGTCTGCTCCACTTTTCTATTCTTCTTCTCTACTTCATGAATTTTAAATAAAGTGTCAGAGCTTTTCCTGTGTGACTTCATATCGAGGTAAAACACATTTTCAGGACAAAGTTAGTGAACGATAAATTGTTGATAAAGCTCGTGGTCTAAAAGATTCGGTACAGAAGAGAAACTGTTTTCACTCTTTACCCCACATACATATATTAAGTGAAGAGGAGAAACTCCATATTTGCTTTAAAGGCACTTAAACATAGAGATTATTGGTTACTGTGTGTGTTTGGATTGTGTTTTTTTTCCGCCACCTTAAGAAACTGAGATTCTATTCAGTTTTACGAAGAAATGTGTCAAAATGTAACAAAAGGATTAAAGGAAACAAGAAACTAAAGTGGCAACCAAGTAGCCTTGAGAGAAAGTTTAACTCTAGATGTGGCAAAAAAATCAATAAAAAAAGAAAAGAATAAATAAAGAAAGAACTGGCATTGTGAGTGTAAATCTGTCCTCAAGAAAGAAAAATACCAACACCAGAAAAGTCTGGTAAATATGCACAGATGAGCAGACAGAGATGGACAAAGAGTCTGTGAGTGAGTGAGTACCTGTTACGACTTCAGCAGCTCCTGTTTCAGCGCAGGCAAAGACGAGAGCGGGAAAAAAGAGAAGAAAAGAGACAATAACATGAGCAGTGAGTCACGTGACACTGAACACCTGTGTCTTCACAGGTCGTTAGATTAAAGCCACAGTATGCAACACAAATCAACACACTGTAAACACAGCACTACTGGTAATAAATAAACCAAATATTTTTAAATTGATTGAAAAATGATCTGCACGTGTTGCTTGGAATAGAATATTTCAAAATAGCCTGTAAATCTGCAGGTACTTTCAGGCTGGAATTTCCCTTTAAACGAGAAAAAAAATTGGCCAATTTTAGATTGTGTATTTCACAAATTTTACTGGCATTTAAAGGTAAAACTTAACCATAGCATCATATGAAGACAACAACACAGAGGCAGGATTTAAATCGACCAATACTGAAGTCTAATATATAAACAGAGTGTAAAATACATTTAAAGTGTTTTAAAAATAGGAAAAACTAGTAAAAAGTATTTAAAAAAAGAGTTGTAAAGAGATAAAAAAAAAAGCAAAAATAAATTTAGGTTTTAAAATAAATGTAAATAAAAATGAAGCAAATTGTACAAAACTGATTTTTTTTTAGGTGTTTTAGTTTAGTTAAAAGTGCTTTTGAGTAACAGGTTTTTGACTGAAAATAAGACAAATTACAAGAGAAAATTTTCACAAACAGCAAAATTCACAATAAAGTCATTCAATGTTTTCACATTTTGCTACAACGTAGTGAGCAACTTGGACAAAGGCTTAAATTGAATGATTCTATTTTTGTTTTCTATTACCCTCCCCTCTATTTTCTTCTGTGTTCTACTGTAAGTCAGTTTTAAAAAAAGATATATATTTTTATGTGACACGTTTATTTTGTTTTTGATAATTTTTCATGTGGTTAATGCTCAATCTTTGACTTTTTTTTTTTAGAGTGTACAATCACCTGATTGCATGATTTGTCGTTTTCACGACCACAAAATGAACTTTTGCACATTTTCTCTTGACCTTTTGACCTTTCATGGTAACTGGAGGCTACCGTAGTTTCTCCTGCAGGCCTGCAAAAGCACATACTGTGCCTTTAAATCTACAACAGAGTAAATACGGAAGTGAAGCTTGACTTAAAAAAAAAAGTTATTTCAAATCACAAAAGATCAGACAAAAAAAAAGTAATAATCCCAACAAACTGAGCGACTTCTTTTCCTGCTTTCACCCATAAACTCTGTCTGTGATCTTAATGTGTGTGCGTTGTCTAAGACCCCCCCCACCCTGTTGTCTCTGATTAAGATTCCAGGCGTCCCCTCGTGCTCTGGAGCAGCCACAGCCTGGAGACGCTCCGCTGAGACCTGCGGTGAATCCTGGAGAAGAGCGAGCACCCACTCGGATCAGTGCCCACCCAAAAACTGGCATCTCACAGGGCACGGACGAGAGAAAGAGAGGGAGAGAGAAACTGGCATGTCCCCAAGTCCCTGCAGCAGAGCTGAGGGGCTGAACCCTCAGGAGAGCTTCCATCATTCACTCTCTGCTATTCATAGACAACACCCTCCCACCATCACTACACACACACACACACACACACACACACCAAGTGAAGCTCCGCCTCCTTGTGTTGTGTGATCGTGCTCAGAACTCGCCACTGACTTTGTTCACAATCGGCCGTTTCATCGCGTACAGCAGACGACGTCTCCTTACGTGAATTCCATATTCTCGCAGCAGCGTCCGCGTTAAAACCACATGAAGCTCGGCTTCTGTTTCTCTATGTGACGACACACAAGACGTTTTCGTCATGTTCATTATGAGCATCAATGAACATATAACAATGGTTGATTCATGGTCAACGGCTGCCTATTGACCCACATAACAGTAAGAAAGCATTAATAAATGCTTAACTATAGTTAAGTAATCCTTATTCAGTTAACTGACGTCAGCAAATAGACTTATAAACCACTTATACAATAGCGCTTTAATCAACACAAAGTGTTTTGTTAAAACGTTAATGAACACTTAGTAAGTGCTTATTACAGCACTTACTAATTAATGTATGTCCCTTATTGTAAAGTGTTACTTTTATTTTGCTGCTGTCTTATCTTTTCCCTTATCTTATTTTGCCTATCTGTTAATCTTACCTTTATCTTAACTTATTTTATGTTGATGTTCCCCACAGTAACTTACCTTACATTATCCTATCCAATCTTACCTTACCTTATGTCATGTTGACGTTTCTCACAGTAACTTATCCTATCTTACCTTACCTTATCTTACGTACGTCATGTTGACGTTGCCCACAGTAACTTGTGTACTTGTGACTCAGCAGAAACAGCAGCACAGTTCAGCGCTGCAGTGATTTGCTTGTCACACTCGTCATAGACGACATAATAAGAGTGTACGGTGTGACACATATCCTCGTTATAGTCCTTTGTGCATTTTCAGTGTGTCAGCAAATTCCCTCAGGACAAACAAATAAAAAGTGCAAGCGACAAATTACACACGACGGGGAAACAACTTTTCCATGAGGTCCAGGATCTGCTGCAGTTTCTTCAACTGTCACCAAAAAACTGGTGATAATTGAGTATAACGAGGCGACTATGTGTCAAAGTTGTGATTAATTTTATTATACCGCACATATACAGTATATATGTTTTTTAAAGTGTGATAATTGTGCAGAAGCTACAGTTCAAAGTTCATTCAATTCTGAAATTCAAATCAAAAAGTCTGAATTCTGAGATTAAAGTGAGAATTCTGAGATTACAGACAATAATCTCAGAATTCATGCTGTCTTGCTTGTCTTTTTTCTTTCTTTCAAAACAATTTTTTTCACGCGGCCCTAATACTCTTCCATATGTCCTCCATATGAAAAAAAGTCTATAGGCTGTGCTGAAAAAAAACTAAGCTTGAACACTTTTAGCTCAAGCTAATGACAGCTAACGCCCGGCCTGACCAGCACACACTGATCAGCATAAACTCGCCACGTGAAAATTAGCACCACGTCCGTTGTGACTCTAGTATAACGTCATTGGCTCAGGTAAAACAAAACAAAGGCAGTATTTGACTCCAGACTTGCCGTGTACGTGAGCGCGTCCCAGTCCAATCAGCCCTCAGGACAGACCATAATGAAGCTGCTTTAATTGCCAGGTAATTATAATGTTGTAGCAACATTATGTAAATGACTCGTTATTGTTTAGCGTATCTGCCCTCATTTTGTGTTACTTTGTCAGGAGAAAAAAAACATCACAGTGTTTAATCCTTTATATATAAACACAGATACTCGTGATGTAGTGTGGTGACACCTTCTCTAACCCGTCAGCGTCATCCACTCCCTGCTGGTGGCCCCTGAACACACTATAAATAGCCTTGTGGTGGCGGCGGCGTGTCTGCCGTGGCCCTCTGCCCCCGCTCCCTCTCCTCTGTACCTGCAGAGCGTTAGGTAGAAGTTATGAGGAGCCGGCTCGTCTGTGATGAGATGTCACGGCTGTCTCTCTCTGCTTAGACGGCACTGATGGACAGATTTCTGGGGGGAAATCGTGTGATGGCATTCGCGCGAGCGCAGCCATCTGTCAGTCACGCGGGGATGAGAGCAGACAGGTCCAGTCGTCCCGCCGAATAACGTCCGTCCTTGTCTCATCACCTCCTCTGCTCTCTTTCTTTTCAACCTCATTTTCCTGCTCCCTGCACAATGAGGCGCGTTGTGTTCGGAAGCAGGAATGAGGGGCATGTTTTCGTGTTTGCAGTCGTCTCGCTTTACTCGCACAATAACCTCTGGTCTGTCTCAACCGTAGTAAAATGGAAGTGGCAGTTAGCGACCATGGGGCGACACCACTGGTTGCAAAATTAATGGAAAATAATTTTCTATTTCGCAACCGATTTAAAAAGTGAGTTTACATATTTCGGTTGTGTGCACGATGGCTATGTTCAAACTGCAGCCTATTCGTCAAAATCTGATTTAATTATGATTCTTTGTGGATCTGATTGTAATTTAATACCGAGCGCATCGCAGATGACATGTTTACGCACATTACGTTACCGTAATTACGCGACAGTTTGTTCTATCAGTGTCTTTGTCCCCAGAGAGGAGAAAGTTAGAAAAACGCCTGTACATAGTTCCAATATTTTGGACATTAAGGCCCTTTTCCACCTATGGTCCCTGCTCAACGTGGGCGGAGTCGTCACTGCACGGCTGCATGAAACTGCCGTGGCTTTGTTTTACACGCGACAAACGAGTGAATAGTGAATTGTAAAGCAGTTGTTTTCAGTGTAACTGAATCATTAGAATCAGTTCATTAAAACTATTTGTTCAGCACTTCCTCCATGACCAGAGCACAGACTCCATCTGACACAGTCACTGGACTGAAATACACCAGACTCCTCTGTTAAATATTGAGATTTTAGACATTTCCTTGGTAAATTGTTGGAGATTAACCAACGTTTTTAGGATTGTTAAGTCTTTTTAACTGATCTACAGTTCGGGATTATTCGGCGTGATTCTTGTGTCGAACGTCCCTTCCTGTGACGGCACAGGTACTGTGCTAGTGGTAACGCAAACAAGTGTTATTTTAAATATGCTTTATACTTAGTTTTTTTTTTTTTAGACAACAAGTTTTCCTTTACCTTGTTAATCAGTTTTGGTGCATATCTTCCACCTTCCTCAGAAGTTGGGAAAAAGGGGCAGAAGCACTCAGAGAGAGACAAAGAAATTGGAATTCTTACATTAAAGTAAGAAAGTTGGAATTCTGAGATTTAAATCAGAAAGTTAGAATTCTGATATTAAAGTCAGAATTCCTAGAAAACAATCTGAATTCTTAGATTAAATTCAGAATTCTGATTTTAAAGTAAGAATTCTTAGAAAAAAATCGGAATTCTGAGATGAGTCACAAAGTTGAAATTCTGAGATTGAAGTCTAAATTCAGAGAAAGAAAAGCTGAATTCTAAGATTAAAGTCAGAATTTTGAGGGGAAAAAAACAACAAATGTTATTTCAATTATGTTTTATACTTTGTTTTTTTAAACAACAGCAAGTTTTCCTTTTGGCGTGTATTTTCTCACTCGTTAATTTTTTTTCTAAATAAATCCAGAGTATAATATATAATGAAATATAAAATATAATATAAAATATAATAAACTGCTCTACTCTTTCGTCTCTGTGACAGACTAACTGTGGAGCCTGGATGTCTGGCAGATAACCTGTCCCTCTCTCAGTGGGGCGATCATCAATGAGACAACATTTCGTCCTCAGTTCTCCTGCGATGCCTTTGAATTAACGCTCGTCTTCCTCACAGGTAGAACAGTCCTTTGCTTATTTTATGCTCGTGATGTGCAGCATGTTGCATGTCAATTTGTGTGTGTGTGTGTGTGTGTGATCCCACTGCATCGGGAGAACGCGACACAACGTCGGATGCCGAAACCCCACAGAGATCCATACTGGTTATCGTCTTGATTGGGCATGCGTGTGTGTGTGCAGCCCACTGCGTTTTCATTTAATTAGGCGGATCAGAGGTGGGCTTCAAAACTTTTTTTCTCTCTCGGAGGGAGTCAAACAGAGACGCGAGCTCCCGCAGAGTGAACCCAGTAAACACGTACAACTTTTGAGGTCAGGATTTTCTTTTTTTTTTTTCCACAAAAGAGAAACCGATCAAAGACTCTGAGCTGTCCTTGTGAAGAGAAAGAGCGAGAGCGAAAGTGTCCTACACCTTATGCAAGTCTTTGATGTCAGTGATAATGATTTTCAAATCGACATTAAAAGGATTACGCGACCACGCGGTACAGGAAAAGTCTGGACAGAGAACGGCCACGTGAATTTGGGAGAGCTGGCAAAACAGTTTGACAAAGAAAGTCTCCAGGCTCAACTGAAGATAAAATGGATGCTGTGTGACTGGTCATCGTCTGTTAAAAGATGAGAAAACTTCTCTAACCCTGAAGTTCAGTTCTTATAAATGTATAAAACTTTCCAAACAAAGCTTATACAGAATTGCCTCATCATAAAAATCACAAACCCCATGTGTCCTGAAGCTCCTACTCTATAGTCACTCATTCCCTGGGTATTTTCTTCTGTTTATATGTGTACAAACTTTCTTTAACCTCTAAGACATCTTACAAACATGTTCACCACTCGATCTTATGGTTAAAACAGACACGAGTCGCACCAAACCCCATAGAGAAAAACAGCGGTTTTAGTTCACTGGTCTCCTGCTGCCTCGTGTGGTAGGTTTGTGTCACTGCGGTAAATGTGAGTGAAGGACTTCAAATCCTGAAAACATGCGTTAATCTCCAACATTTAGCAATGGAAATGTCTAAAATATCAATAGGGAATGTCTTCCCTAAATATTTGTTCTTTCTCTCTTGAAAATCTTGTCAGTCGTGATTAGCAGCAGCTCTGTACGTCACAGGTCTGTCTTTCTGACACTGAAAAAAAAAAGGTAGAAGACCTTGAGACCACAAATATATTACTGATCTCAGTGATGTCCATGACAACAGAGACATCAAACTCCACAGATCAATAAAAAGGGCACAATATAATAAAGGTCTGAGTGCGTTTTTCCTTTAGTGTCGGTGGCAAAAATATTAAAACTGCCATTATAACTAATTAATCAATAACAATAACGTTATATAATAGGTACAATGATTATACATGATCATTTAAAAAAGATTCAACAACGACACTGCATGCTTGTTATGGGAGAAACTAAATTATGCATGTACTGTATTCAACCTTTTTGTACAGTCTTTATTAATAGCGCAGCTTCTTTTGCCTGCTTCTGTTCTTTATCACAACTTAATCCATCTCAACCTGTCAGTAAGACATCAGAAAACAATCACCTGTAAACACAGCTGGGAATATTCAGATTAATTCTCCCCCGAGATGACAGAAACATATTTATCTGAAGGGCTTACAGGAGATGTCGTAATTGCAACTGTATAAATGAAAAGGATTATTTTGCATACATCCCAGTCGAGGTGGTTAACCGCTCAGTTAATTAAAACTGCTTTGTAAATGTCTGTAATATGACCATAATCCAACATAACCTGTAGATGGTGACAGCTTTTACATCAAGAGATTAGAGGATAATCCTTCAGACATGCATCGCATTGTAAAACAGATGTTTTTTCTGGCAGGAAACGTAAGTTTTGGTTATTGATTTTCTCTATGGACTTTGGTTAGCTCATTTGTCTGGTGTAGAGTGGTCTACTGTAGTGAGGATACTGTTGTCACCCGCACATACTGTACATACAGTGCTTAGATTCTCACGAGGGAGGGAGACGATGTACAATTCGGTGCCTGGTCTTACCAATAGAGACGGATGGTAGCAAGCAGTTGTTTTGGGTGTAAATGAATCATTAAAAAGACTTGTTCACAGAATGGTTCAGTACTTCCTGCATGAGCGGAGCACAGACTCCGTCTGACAGAAGTATAGAGGTAGATTTTGAAACTATAAGTAGATTTTTAAACTATGTAAAATTTGGAAAAATAAGTAGAATTTGGAAATATAAGTAGATTTTGGAATAATAAGTAGATTTTGGAAGTAGAATTTTAAGTGTTTTTAAGTGATCTACAGTTGGACATTGTTGGCTTTGATTCTTGTGTCAGATGGCGCGCTCATGACACTACAGTGTTGACTAATCACTGACTGGCAGTCTGTTGACATCACATTTGAGTATTGGCTCAGCTCGCTTATAACCTTGCTAGAGCAGGAACTAAAAAAAAAACACAAGGTGCCAGGTACTATCACTGATAGAAAAGCAAAAAAAAACAAACAACTGAGTTGATTCAAGTCTAGCGGAGCAATTTACTTCAAAAAATAGAGTGCACATGATGACTTTTATTATGTTGACCCAGTTTTCCTTGAAAATGACCATGGTCTTCACCTCTCATTTGCAAAAACAAACTGCTTGAGTGCAAGTTCTGTCAAAAACAGCATCACATCAGAGGACGGCATCACGTAGACTACGCGACAGACTTAAATACCAGTAGATGACGGCACCTCAGGAACAAAAGGCTAAAATTAAAACATTTGAGTATCAAAACCTCTCTGAAGACTAAGAAAGGTGTGTAATTACACCAGTGCACTGGCTCTTGTCACTCAGCACACACATTAAAATGACTCCACTGGTGACAAGAAAAAAGAACGAGGAGAAAAGCCACCAGTGCCATTAATGACAACTCTGCACAGCTCAGGTAGTGTTCATCTCTCACAGTTGTGTCAGGAAAAAAGGGAGCGCTAACACATTTGTGACAAGTAGAGATGCCAGGCTGCTGTTACACTCAGCCTCACCATGACAGGCAGCCAGTTCTGCCTGTGACTAAATAAAACAGCATCAAAAAAACACACAAAAGAATACAAAAAACCCAAATACACTGCCTTTGCTTAATACCACATCGATCAAAAGGTAATTTGTCACAAAGAATGTTCGCCTAGGGAAAGTCAGTATAATGTGAAGCAGGAAGAATGCTTCAGTACTAATAATAATAATAGCAATAATAATAATACACTATTAATTTGTCACGCTGATTGTGACAAATGCAGGAACTTCAGGTTCATAAATTCTCCCACTCTCTGTTATACGAACAAGACCGGTTGACTGAGCATGGACGCAACTGTCGTGGTGGCAACGTGTTCTCCGCCTGAATATAAACAGCCTGTGAGACAAAGCTAAATAGTGACTCAGCATTATCTCACTCTAATTGTACGATTCGGCTGATGCTGAATGTATTAGTTAAATTTATATAACCGTATAATATGTCTCCTGTGTCTAGGCATTTACATGGATACGCACCAGGATCCATCAGGGAGCACCGGGTTCACACAAAAATCTGGATATAGTATTTGTCTGGCTTGGGTCAGGTTCAAGTTCTTGAAAATTAAACAGAACCACGGAGTAAAATAAGGTGCATTTAAAAGGCATTTCTTTTAAAATGCATTACAAACATTCAAGAAATAGATGCTAATACGTAGAAACTGATAAACAGGGTTCCCAGGCCTTGGTTGACTTTGATTGGACTTTCCAGGACTAATTTCTTCAAATTCAAGGACCAAACTTAAGATGGGAGATCTTAAGTTTGGTCCTTGTCAACTTTTAAGAGCTGCGTTAACGTAAGAGGGACATACACAGTCTCTAATCAATTAGCAACATATAAACAACAGGGATTAGCAATGCGGATTAGCAATACAACAACGTAAACTTCTCTGATTATCGCTAGTTAGCAGCTAGCTCCGCGTCACTCATTAGTGACTAATTAGTCATCACACCACATAACTGATGGGAAAAAAACAACTCCCAGGTCATCAAACAGACCCATGGACAAACCCAAACACCAACAAAGTGCAACACACAAGCAAAACATTGCAACTCACGGTTTCACGGACGCACACGCCGCAGAGATCGTTCAGCAGACGCTCACTCTGAGCCGAGCGGCACGTCGACGCTGCGTTCAAGGACCTCAGCAGGGTGGGAATTCCCATGTGCGGTGGTTAGAGAAGCATGCAGAGATGTGTGATCTTTTGTACAATTGTTCTTTGGGATCTTGGGTTTCATACACTTATTTTGAGGATTTCAAAGACCCATGGATAAGTGATTGACCAGTGTTTCTAAACCGGGGTTTACTATATATGACAGGACCTTGAACGCAACACACATGCTATTACCGTTTATCCTTTTTCCTCCACAACCACTCAAAATAAACCACCATGACTCGCATATGTAAATAGTTAGCCATGTTTAAAGTTTAACAAGAGTTAATAAAGAAGAACTGATTGTCGTTGATGGTGAGTCTGAACTTTCATTGCTCTCAAAAGTGCTGCTGATAACTCATAAAGATGTGTGACTTTTAGCTGTTGCTTCCTCCCAGCTGCAACAATAACTTTTATCATTTGTCGTAAACCATAAATAAAGGCTAACAACCACCTGCGAGACAGCCAGACAGTCATACACAACGTGTGTCAGGTTTGGGTCAAGCTTGAATGAATGGGACGACCGACAGGTTTGGGTCAGGTTCTGTCAATATTCTTTAAGCTCAGACAAGTTCAGAGAGAAAAAAAATGCTCCCTGTGGAACAACACTTTCAGGTCCACTTGGTGGGGCACTCCTAATTTGGTAAAAAAGAG
Source organism: Solea senegalensis (assembly GCF_019176455.1). NCBI lineage: Eukaryota > Metazoa > Chordata > Actinopteri > Pleuronectiformes > Soleidae > Solea > Solea senegalensis. The sequence continues at coordinate 2,430,565 of NC_058028.1, forward strand.
ACAACAAAGGAAACTTGCTTGAGGTTATGTGAGGAAGTCACCTGGTACCCAAACACGTACAACACGGACATAAAAACGAGGGCAAAATTGTGGTGAAAAATGGCCCCTTTGGGAATGGAGTGTGAAGGTGAGTGTGCAAGAGTGGAAATCTCTGGGAGCTAAGTTGGAGAACCCGCAGAAAACCCACACACACATGGTGAGAACATGCAAACTCCATGAAGAAAGACCCTTGTTCCAACCAGGGCTCAAAACCGGGTCTTCTTGCTGCAAAGGCAAGGGTGCTAACCACTACACCGACTGTGTGGCCCGTGCCTTAACTCTCAGACTTCAAAAATGTCCATATTTGGATCATGTTCCCCCCAATGTTTGTACATTCCGCTTTAAAGTTCCTTCATACCCGATAGTCCGTATTGTTGGTTTGCACCTGATGTCAATTTGGTTAATTTTTAAATTTTTCAACTGGTTTGGTTCATGCTCCCAAAAGCAAATCTCAAACACACTATAAATTTGTGAACAAAAAGACCTCGAAGTCTGAGGTGAGGCCATGGATCTTACCTCAGACTCCTCCCCCGACCCAGAGTGGGCAATCCACGCCTCAAGTGGAGGAGTTCAAGTATCTCGAATGAGGGAAGAATAGAGCGTGAGATTGACAGATTGGGACAGGTCCGGTCCGTTGTGGTGAAGAGGGAGCTGAACCACAAGGCAAAGCTCTCAATTTACTGGTCAATCTAGTAGGTTCCAAGCATCACCTATGGTCACAAGCTGTGGGTAGTGATTAAAAGAGAGTGCGGATATAGGCCGCCGGAATTTGTTATCTCCAAAGGAGAGCCTCAGAGATAGGGTTTGAAGCTCGGACATCCGGGAAAGACTCAGTGTAGAGTCGCTGCTACTCCATATCGAGAGGAGTCAACTGAGATGGTTGAGGATGCCTCCAGGTCGCCTCCTTAGGAGGTGTTCCAGGCGCATCCCTCTGGTAAGAGGCTCCCAGGACAAACTGGAGGGATTATATCTCTCAACTGGCCTGGGAGCGTCTTGGGGTACTCTTAGAGGAACTGGTGGAAGTAACTGGGGAGAGGAGTGCCTGGGATTTCCTACCGAAGCTACTGCCCCGACGACCTGGATCCGTGATTAGAAGTCATGTGATTAGAAATCCCGTTCAGTTATTAGATATGTTGGGTGTAAAAATAAAGTTTGACTCAAATGTTTCATATTTAAAACTCGTCCGATGCTTGAAATATCAGCAGCACCATTATTTGGACACATTTGGACACAAATGTAACTACAACAGGGTCATGTAGCGCGGACAACTGTGTGACGAAAATGAGGTGGGAGATTCCCTCAGCCACCTGCTGATAAGGAAAGTAATGTCGTCTCATGCGAGTGCAGAGCATGTGCTGGTTTTTCATTGGCTGTTGTCGATGCGACGTGGGGGAGCATAACTTTTGGTGAGGAAGCTTTGCGGTAAGAATCGTCCGACCATCGAGACGGTGCGCCTAAGGCCTCACATGCACATTTATTCATAATATTGTATGTAGCGGATGTAGAAAGCACTATCAGGTCTTTGTTTTTAAAACACCGTTGCAGCATGAGTGCTGCGTTTGACGCCACAGGAGAGAAAACTCTCCTATTTAATCTCTGGTTCTGATCAAAACATGAGCACAGCGATTCAAATCAAAGCCTTTAAAGAGTCTAGAGGGAGGGGTGTTTTTTGTTGTTGTTGTTGTTGTGCAGACACAGAAATGTTTCACCTCTAATAGGGTCTTCTTGCCAGGAAAACTCACATGAGCAATGTTCACTGAAGCAGAGGTGTATTTTGAGTGTGTGCCTTCCAGCTTGTCTGCCAGCAAATCTGCTTACTCACTAAGAATGTGCAACTGCACCAGCATTTCTGTGTGTGTGTGTGTGTGAGGACGAGAGAGGAGAGAGAGAGCGAGAGGGGAAGAGGTAATTAGGACATTAAGGAGAAGCTTCTGACAGACTTGTCATCGCCACAGACTGCCCAGTGGAAAGGAGGTGGTCAGAGGCGTAAGTGGGGGTCCGGCGGGGTCAAGAGACAGCTGCTGCACCACCACTCACTGTCTGGAAGCTCTCAGAGAATATTAAAGCGCCGGGGCCGCGGCCAAGAGGACGCCTCCTCATTTGTGGAGAGCACAAAGCCTTTTCACAACGGAGGTGGCGTCTAATTTATGCCACCGATATCAAAGTGAGATTTCGCTTCATTGGAACAGACGTGAAAAGACCAAAAATAAACTTCAATGGCATCATGGTAATGGAAGCGAATTTAGTACAAAATGATTGTTGTTCTCACTTTAGTCATGATGATAAATATGCGCCTCCTCCTGTGTGTACGTCTCCAGAAGAGAAATGGTATCTGTGTTTGGATTAGATTAGATTACATTAGATCAGATACAATCTTTAATAATCTTTTTGGGAAGCAGGAAATTTAGGAAATGGTTCCATCAAGGACAAGGAAAGTCTTGATGACCCCTGAGAGCTGCTTTACACTACAGTTTTTGCTATTCAAACATTCACACAGCGATTGTTCTATTACACATCTTTCCTACCCATTCACCATTGCCAGCACAGTTGTGGGGGGCAACTGGAGATTATAGCCACTATGGACTATTGAAAGACGACTCACTCTACCACTCATTGCTCTATTAGCTAGTACAACTAGCACAATGGGAACTAGTACAATACCCATTCAAGGTACCCAATCCCCATTGATTGGGTTAATTGAAGACTCTACAAGCCATGGGGGCATATCCAGTGGCATAAAATCTCTACTAAATCAAATATGCGGTGATTCGCCGTGGTGACCCCTCGACAGGGAGAACCATTCTTATCCAAACAATGTAAAAGTCGGCACTGCACACACTGGTGGCCCTTAGACTGGTATATGATGAAGATGAAGGGAATATCCATTAGCGCTGCACTCTCCGGGTACAGGGAGGGCCCAGAAGCAGCTCTTTTAGTGCAATATCTGTCACATTTCACCCGCCATCTCTTGCATTTCTTATCCAAACACCACCAAAGTTGGTACAGAGCACAGTGGTGCTCTTAGCAACTGTCAAGCCAACCGTTCAGCAGTCAGATGTTCCATGCATTTATAGAAGAGTGCCATGTTGTTTTTTGTGTGTGTGTTTTACAAATATGACAATGCTATTTCAGTAAATACAGATAGAGTAATAACAATGACATGGCACCAAAAGAAGGTGGCAGAAGCAGCACTTTTAGGAATATATTATCAGTTGTGCTTCTTATCTCAACACCACCAAAGTCAACGCTGCACACACTGGTGCTCTTAGGGAGTCACCTGCCAATTTTGAAGTCTGCCAAGTGACTTGTTTGACAGATATGATGAACAAACATAAGAGCAGAATATCCATTGAGCGATATATGTCCCATTTCCGCCAATGTCTCTTGCATTTCTTATCCAAACACCGCCAGAGTTGGCACTGAACACACTGATGCCATCAGTGAGTCAGCTGCCAAGTGTGACGGCTGTCAAACAAACCTTCCAACAGATATGTGAGTGAAAGACAACATTTATAGATGGACTACTGCAGCCCTGTTCGATATGAGTATTTATGTGGTTTTTATTTTGTTTTTGTGTGTTTTTTTGTGTGTTCTGTATACATTTTTTTTACAAATATGACAATTTGATTTCTATAAATACAGACATTGAAATAATGATGTAGGAGTAATGAAGAAGCGTCATTTTTAGGGATATATTTGTCACATTTATTACCCAAACACCGCCAATCGGCACTGCACATACTGCACAACTATGAATAAGAACCAGACTTTCCTTGCAATAATAGACAGATGAGACGTATTACACTCATCCACTCAAAGGCTGATGACCTTGGTGATGATCTACCACTAATTGCATAGATGAATTATGATCAACCTCACAGCAACAACGACATGTCTGCTTTTTCCCTTTTTCCACCCTCCGCAAAAACACCTGTGCCCATACTGCTCCTGCCCGTGCTCATATACACACTCGTAATCACATCTATCAGCCCCAAAAAACGGTAACTGCATCTGGGGACGCTAAACATGTCCATTTGTTTGGGAGTTGTAATGTCTTTTGTGCGCCTCAATCAGGCACCTGTCAGACACACACCTGCTACCTCGCCGCTGTAAGAGAGGGGGAAAAAAAAAATAAATACGGCAAGAGGGGGAGGCCTTTTGTTTCCGCGCAGAGTTTATAATCAGCACGTTGTTTCCAATCTTCCTCCACCATTTTTCAATTTCCCATTTCCCTTTTCTCAGTCAAATCACTGCTATCAATCAGGTGCGTGTTTGAGAGAGGCGAGAGAGTGAGAAAGAGAAACAGAATGTGTGTGTGTGTGTTAGAGAGAGAGAGGGGGAAGTTCCTTGATGGAACCATCTCCAGCCCTAGGCCTCATTAGTCAGAGAGTGCTGAAGAAAATGTGTGTGTGTGATAAAAATGAATGCTGCTCGAGTGTGTGTCTGTTGATATGAGGCCATTTAACCCCATTCCCTTTCTATCTGAATGATGCACAGCAGAAACAGAGTTCCTCACAATCAGTCTAGACAACTTTAGTTCTATAGAACAAACAGGGTTGACCCTCAGTGATTTCTAAACACTGGATCGGGGCCAACAAATGGGTTGCACAGGATTTATTTTGTGTCCTCCAAACAAATTTGAATTGAATTTTACCAAATACTGTATCTCTTCATGAAATATCAAAATGATATTAAGTTTTACAGATATGGCTGTAAATTAGTCTTTAAAACATGTACAAATTTGCACCAATTGGGATTTTTCTGTCATTTGATTTAACCAGAAACAAAACCTACACAATGAAAAAACCTATTTTGCAAGAGTGTCCTGGCCAAGACAGGAAAGCATTACATGTAGGTCAAGACCCCTTTTTTTGCATTATAAAATCACATATAGAGCAATTTCCCATTAAGAACAATAAAAATAAGCAGGCGACTCAGCCTCTAAGTCAGTTAAAAACACTTTAAAAGTGTCCAGTAAGAGCCCATTCTTCAGTTCCACACAGTTCTGTAGATTGAGCTGCATATTTATGGTAAATGCCTTTTTTTTTTTCAAATTCAGAACAGACTCTTGGAACTGACAATAAGTCTAAGTCCTGGGATCAAAGACAATAAATCCCTGTGCTGTTCTGTTGGATGTCGGCCTGAAGATAACTTCAATAACGCAGCCTGACGCACAGCGAGCTCAAAGCGCTCTAGATATAGATGACAAGTAAACTATTTACTCGTCCAACAGTAACAAGGCTAGGTCGCCCTCGGTCGAGTATCCTTCCACTGGAGAGACCAATATTCTCCCTTTACCAGCCTCTTATTCTCTCTCTCTTTAACCCTCTTCCACTTAATGAATAGTTCCACCTGTGTAACTTTGTCGCTTTGTTTGCTTCCTCAGTCAAGCAGGTTGAGGGAGGTGTGAGGGTGACGCACACCGCAAAGTGTGCGTCACCCAAACCTGGGTCAGGCTTGCGTTTTTGACTCTTAGTAGGCGGGGTGTGGAATGTCCAGATGGCAACAAACAACGACACGGAACACGGCCGACAAAAAAGGAGGATATGAAGTAGCTCTTTTTTTCCTGCTCGGTTTGTCTCAACAAGATGTCAAACTTTGTATGAGAACAGACTGCGGGATGTCGGTCGTGAGGGAGTGACATTTATCCTGTCGCCCAATCGGTTGACTGTCGTGAACGTAGCATGCCATTTTACTCTGGTGCCACAAGGGAAGGGTGCCAAAGAATGGAACCATATTATTATTATTATGCTATCATCAAAGTGGATATCAATATAAATTTTGTTTCCCTTTCTGTCCCCCACCTCTCGTCTCTGTCCCCCATTTTTCCTTTCACCCCAACCTGTCTAGGCACATGGCCACACATGTTTTGACTCTGGTTCTGTCAGTGATTTCTTCTTCAGTGGAGAGTTTTTTCTCTCCACTGTTGCCTCTAGTGTTTGCTCATTGTGTGAACTGGGTTTTTTCTGCGCAAATTGCCGCTATTCAAATACGGGGAGGGCCAGTTGGTGTGGTGGTTAGCGGGTTCGAGCCCCGGTTGGAAGAAGGGCCTTTCTGCATGGAGATTGCATGTTCTCCCCGTGTATGCATGGGTTATCCCCGGGTTCTCTGTCTTCATCCCACAGTCCAAAACGATGAAATATGGGGATTAGGTAAATTGGTCACTTTAAATTGACCATAGGTTTGAATGTGAGAGTGAATGGTTGTTTGTCTCTATGTGTGTGGTGCTGCGATGGACTGGCAAACTGTCCAGGGTGTGACCCAGCTTATCGCCCAATGTCAGCTGAGATTGGCACAGCAACCCCGCGACCCTCCGGTGGAGGATAAAAGGGTAGATGATGGATAGAACAGTTGGGTTGGTTATTTTGGTGATATATCTAGTTGAAACGTGAAAAAATTGTGCCGTACTGAACCAAACTGAACAGTTACCCTTGGTGGAAACAGACCCAAAACCAGAAGGTTCCATAGTGCCCTTACAGGCGTTGCAGACCTGCTCAGGCTTTAAGAGACATTGACCCTGTTGTAAGTTGATTTAGTATCAAAACAATCTTGGAGACATTATTTTGAATGTTGAAATGCTTCTTTGTGTGGTGAAAACACCTCATAAATGAATGGTGTTGTCTGACGTGGCGGTCGATACGGATCAAACCTCAACAGCTGCACCGACACCGGCCGTATTGATCTCGTGTGACAGGAGGAGCTCGCAGTGCATCGACGTCTTTAAAGAGAGTCAAATCAGTCGCAGCGATCCCCCCGTTTGACTGAACACAGACACAGGCGGCAGAAACTCCCTCGTTCACATTCACGAGGTACAAATTAGGGAGCGACAGATAAACGAGGAGGGGAATAAAGGATGGAGTCCAGAGTTGTGGATTTTCTTTTGATTTTTTTAAACTGACTGCATTGATTATATATGAGGGATGTGTTTGAAGTGGCCTCACAAAATGGCAACTATGGTGAATTCACAATGGCAGGGTAATAGACGGCCTCGCTGCTTTCATTTATTCACAGCTTGACATTTCCTCCCCCTTCCGCAGAGTGAGTGTGCTTCTAAGTGTGTGCCAATGGCCACATCATTTAGACCGGACTCGCATGAATATTTAACATTAGCGCCCAGATCGTAGCTGGTGGAAAAATGAATTATTTTTAGTGGGGTTTGTGGAGGCACCGTGAAAAAACTCTCACTGTGGTGATGAATCGCCGCAGAGTTGATATCGTATTAAGCAGGCAAAACAAATAGCTATCAATCACTTGGAGCTTTTCCGTGCTCGCCAGCTTTTGCCTCTCTATTTCTAAGACGCTGTTCATTTTCAGAGGGATACATTTTCTTTTTTGCTTTTATTTCGCTGGGCGTTCGCGTCGACAGGCTCTTTCTGGAATAAGAACACAGACTGAAAATGCTGTGGCAGGCAACAGAGCCACTATATATTTAAATAAATAAAAAAGTTATAATTAGAATGACAAAAAAGTCTGACTAAGAAAGATGCTTCTTCAGATCTGATCTGTTTCAACAAAAGTCAAGGAAACTACGCGGTGTACATCCACAGACATAATAACCAGCAGTATATATAGACCACTCGTGTCTTCATCGGCTGTTTTAATAAAAAAGAGAAGATGGTCGATAGATGCTGTCAGTCAGGATGACGTGAAATGTTTCACGTCATCACAAAAAAAACGAATTAATCTCGGTATGATGTGAAATATTTCAGAAACTGATTCATGTTGTTATAAAGTGAAATTAAACGTATGGTGAGAAATGTTTCACGTTATAACAAGAAACCAAATTGACTGTTTCTGAAGTGTTTATTTTCTGGTTTTGAAATGTTTTAAGAATATATATATCTATATATATATAGATATATATATATAGATATATACATATATACACATATACATACATACCTATATATTTATACATACATTTATACACATACAGTATATACATACATACATATATATCAATACATGTATATGCAAAGTAACAAAAATAATAACAATAAACACAAAATATCGGTACAATGTGATATTTCATGTAATAAGAAGTTTTGAAACATTTAACATTATAATAAGAAATAAGGTCAAATGTTTTGTGTTAAAAGAGGAACCGAATTTATCTCGTTATCACGTGAATTGTATTGTGTTAGAAAAAGAGGACTATTCATCCCGTCATAAAGTAATGATGAACTGACCTCATCGTGACATCATGAATATTCTGACTGGAGAGATTTACCTGCAATTTGGAAAAATCGCCTTAAAATTAGATTATTTACAGTTTCTTGTTACACCATAATAAGACTGTGCCATAATAATGTGAAAATGTGTCATTGTAACGCAAAAAACATTATTACGTGATACTAACAGATTACCATGATTTTTTCTGTTTTATTTAATCCCCCAAAATAAAAGCGCAGGCGTTTGCATAGTCTCTGGACTCACTCCGTCTCTCAAATCCACTACACTTTCCCCAATTGGTTAAACCAAAACTGACAGACTGAGCAGAGCAAAGAAAAAATAAAACGCCACCAGTGACTGTGGACACAAGATTGGAGGTGAGATATCCGCGAGTGGCCGCAGAGATTACCCCGCGTTTCACTGTTCGGGTGGTCGGATTGGAGGTGGACTGGACCGCATTGCCTGTGTTTTCCCCTCCGGGTTAATATTTTATGATCCAGTTCAGACGACAGCCTGAGGTGACGGAGAGTCGGTGTGCAGGCCGCGGGAGTTCAGCCATTTATTAGCAAGGAGGGAAAGGAAAGGAAGGAAGGGAGGAGTAAGTGAGGCTGAATCGGAGGCGTGTGTTGGTAGCTGTCAGCAGCGTGATTATTAGTCTCAGAATGACTCATGGTTTGTGCTCGTACATGTAAACACGTATGTATATACGCGTGCGTATGTGTGAGAGAGAGCAGCCCATTAAAAAGCAGAGGCAGCATCAGAACACACGTCTCTCTCTCTCTCTCTCCATCGCTCCCTCTCTCTCTCTTTCTGAGCCTCGACATGAAACACAGAAAACGGCCTCTTTGATCATTACCTGCCTGTCAGTCTGCCCTCCGCTGGGACTGCCTGTTACCACTGCTGATGTGCGGCACTGACAGAAGCCACAAACACACACACACAAAAACCCACACAAACACAATAAGAAACCTGCAGCAGTCGCTGCGATGAACCCGACTGGTGTCGGTATTTAAACTCATCCCCGAAGGAAGCATAACCATGACGACCGCGGAAGCAGCGTGGGCTAAAGCACAGGTTTATTATTCGTCTATATTTGGATTCCAATTAGCCTCAGTGACTGCGAGGCTCGCCGGGGTCCGCGCTCGCGTTTGTACCAGTGGGCAATTTAGCCTCACAGTCCGCGCGGTTGTGTGTGTTTGTGGGGAACGTGGGACGAAGCGAGCGGGAGCCCAGGCGATCAAAGAGAGCGAGAGAGAGAGTCAAAGGCAGAACCGGCTCGTGCCAAGTTCATGTGTTTGTCTCGCTGCGTCTTCAGCGGAAACCAAACCATCTGCTGAGATGATCTGAAGAAACACGACACGTGTACAACTTCTACAAACCTGCGAGTTTGATTCAAAGATCCACTGTGGAACGTTTGTTAGTCCATTGGCAGAAATTGTGTTTACTCTTAATAAGTAATTGTTTTCATAGCCTTAGAGACCTCATTTCAGGCAGAAATATGTAAGTTCTGGGGCCATACGGTCCAAACAAGGGCCAAGGGTTTTCTCTGGCTTCTCCGGTTTCCTCCCACAGTCCAAAACATGCAGATTACACACTGTAGGTGTTAGAGTGGACGGTTGTTTCTCTCCATATGTGTCCCTGTGATGGACCGGCGGCCTGTCCAGAGTGTGACCCCATGACCCTCATATGGAGGATAAAGCGGTAGAAGAAGTTCTGGAAGAGTCATGAGTGTGACACATACAGGCCTGGCATATGGACACATATACAGCATTTGGAGTCATTTTTGGGCGTGAAGAAGAAAATGATTGTACAAGGAAAGTCCTGTTTCTGTGCTGACAAGGCCTTGGTTTGTTTGCTGTAGTCGTCTAATTCATGGAGGTTCTGTTTTGAGCTTTTAGAGCAGACAACAGACTTTATATTGGTGAATATTCATAATTATAGAAGTAAAAAAACAGGAGAAAATTCTCTGCTTCGCCCAACCATTGATCATTTACAGAGCTTTTCCATTATACAGTTTTAGCACGACTCGGCTCGACCTCGGTTTCTTTGCTTTTCCATCAGTGATCAGTGTTTTTTTTAGCTCCTGCTCTGACAAGGTTTCACGTGAGCTGAGCCGATACTAAAATGTGATGTCAACAGACTGCCGGCCACTGATTGGTCAGAGAGTGTCGTCACTTAAGAATCATGAGTGCGACGTCCGACACAAGAATCAAAGTCAACAATGTGCAACTGTATTCCAAGATCTACTTATAATCTACTTAAAGTTCCAAAATGTATTTATAATCTACTTAAAGTTCCAAAATCTACTTATAATCTAATTAAAGTTCAAAAATTGATTTATAATCTACTTAAGGTTCCAACATCTATTTATAATCTACTTAAAGTTCCATCATCTACTTATAATCTATTAATGTTCCAAAAGCCACTTAAAGTTCCAAAATCTACTTAAAGTCCCAAAATCTAGTTATAAGCTACTTAAATTTCCAAAATCTACCTCTAGTTCCAAAATCTACTTATAGTTCTAAAAGCTACTTATAATTTACTTATAGTTTCAAATCTTCTTATAATTCCAAGTCCCACTGATTGGTCAGAGAGTAACGTCACTGAAGAGTCATGAGCCCGACGTCCGACACAAGAAAAGTTGAAAGACAGCTTGCCCTACCACTGAGCCAACATGGTTCAATCCTAAAACTTAAGCACATTTTATGTCAGAAAATGACTTTTGATACTTAAGTACAGTTAATGTAAAATGTAAACTTTAAGTACATTTTACTTAAGTAATATTATAAAAAAGTGACTTCAACTTCTACCAAAGTAATTTTCTGGTCATTTATTTATACTTTCACTCAAGTATCGCCTTTTCGGTAAACTGGTGACTCCGCCCACATTGACGAGGAACTATGAAGTCATGAAAAACAACGTGACTGATGCCAAACTGAGTGGAACTAGAACTGTATAATGTTAAAGCGCCACTTGAAACTGAAGCAAACAATTAATAAATCAATCAAGGAAAAATAATTAGCAATATCACTTGCTGCCTGAAAAATCTTGGGTATGAAAATGAAACTCAAATATGTGAAGAAAATCATATATTTTCAAATGTCACCACATCGTCATCGTCAGACGTGATCCCCGTGACGTCCCGTTTATCCAGACGATTCCTCTGTGTGTGCGCCACCTAGTGGTTCCCAGCGCTTTGGACGTCTGCCTCTGCACGCCTGTGTGGCTGCTGTGAAGTCTGCGCTGCGGTGCATGAATTTAAGCAAAGTTTACTGCTGCAAACACCAGAAACAGAGGAACAGCAGGGCGACAGACCTGCTGTGCAACCAACCTTTGCTAACCAGCTGTCGAAAATACTCCGTCTGTGAAGCTGCTGCTGTTTGTGTCTGTGTTTTATCTCCTCTCCTCTTTCAAACCTTCACAGGCGGAGAAACCTTCGGCTTCCTGAACTTTTATAATCATGTCCAGCTTCTACAGATTAAAGCTGCACTGTGTAACTTTTGTTGTTGTTGTTATTACCCTGCCTTTGTTTTGGTTCTTTGTGAACAAGAGACAATCATTCAGCAGTAGAACTGACTTTTTTTGTGTTTTCAGTCAAAGTTTAAACTATACTTAAATTGATTTAAACGTGTTAGCTTTAAAGCAGAACTAAGAATGATTATTAGCCTAATTCAACAGCTTCAAAGTCACAGTGTGTCTCCACTGCCCCCTACTGTCTGTTAGCGGAAAACCAGACATGCAAGATCAGGGCCGACGACCCAGAGTCCTCAGAATCCAGAGGTCTTGTGAAGTGTCGGGTCTCGCGAGGAACACAAAGTGCTTTACGTCACTAAAAACCAGACACACACCCTAGCCAGGTATCAACTATGAGATCAAGGCAGTGATAGCGTTATCTCAGACGTTCATCGTGCCGGAGACGGCGAAAAAGAAGCAAAGACAACTGTCGTCGGAGGAAGCCAAGAAGAAGAAATGACTGTCTGACTGAGGGAGGGGCCACACACGAGTAAACATCGGACGATGGGTGGAGTCAGTGAGGATACAGAGGTGGACGGTGGATGGATAAATGTTAGAATTTTCAAAATACAGTATGCCAAGCCAGCATGTCCATGTGCGCACCATACAGGTTATATACAGGCTCACAATATGGCTCCCAAGTGGGTTTGTCCGTGGTTTCTATGGTGGCGCCACCCGTGTTTGGCCCATACTACTGAAACCACATCAGACCTGCATAATTTGCCGACCTCAAGTCCATGCCCACTTAGAACCAGGTAGCCTGGAATAGGATGGGCAAACACGGGTGGGGCCACCATGGAAACAAATGGACAAACCCACTAAGGACCCATATTGTCAGTCCGTATAGGGGTCCCACATGGTCATGCTGGTGTGGGGGAGACCTCCGTAGATAAAAAGACAAAAAAGAAAAAAAGCTTGCAAAGTTCTGCTTTAGGAAAATGTATTTGTAAGCAAATATTGTTCGACTAAAAATACTTCAAACTAGCTTGTAGATTTGGCCACGTTAAGACTGAAATGTTCCTGAACCCTTTACAGGGAAAGGAGCTATATTTGACATCTGAAAGTGAGTTACCACGAGATCTTAGATTTCACCCGGCCTTGTCAGCAGAGATCCAGCCAAGTCACAAACAGTGTTTTCATGAAATTTGACCAATGAACGGAAAGTCTGCGGCGTTCGAATCCACAGCTCGGTCTTCTCCTGCATCTACGGTAATGAAATCACTCAGGTGTGTTGGAGCAGGAAAACATCTAAAAACATGGAGGACAGGTGTCTCAGGTGAGGACCAGGATTAGGAAACACTGTTCTAAGATGTTCTTAAATAATGTTCCTTTCACTCTATTTGTGTTTTTCTTGTTTATTCTTATATATACATGAGTTCCCTGTAAAGCGTTAAACTGAGGAAAAACACACTGGCCAAAATGTAAGAAAGTTGTACTTCACAAAAGCAAAGCAAAGAAATATTTACTTAAAATGAGTTGACTTCAAGACATTACGCTATAGATTACGCACATTTTACTTCTGTATTGAACATAGACTGAATTCAGTGTGAACGTTGCTGTCGCTAAAGTTATATCCAGAGCCACGTTTGTGGTTGTAAAGGTTGTTGTTTTTCGTGTCGCACTCACATGACTTCAGGTGCTCACATTCATTTGCAGCAATTTACATCGTTAAAACGTGTAATGGCTTCTTTTTTTTTTTCTCGTTCCCTCAGAAAACAGATAAAACACGTGTGTAAAGACTTCAGGGACCTGACGCTGCCACACCATTAACATCTGCGCTACACTCAACTCTCGTAGCTTATTGTAATATAAACGAGTCCATTTGTATGGAGAGAAAGAGTGAGAATATGAGGACGCCTGTGATGTCATATGAAACATGATATCGCGTATATATATATATGTATGTATATGTGCCAAATCCCCTGATGCAATCTCACATAATCTCACCGCCGTCGTGCTCCAGATCAGAGATTCAGATCTTGCAGTTGAAACATCAAAGACGTGAGCAGTCAAAGTCACGCTGAGCAGACGAGTCCAGAGCTCAGCGTTAGATCACAGTCAGACGCTTGATTTATTGTTTCACAGAGAAACAGTCGTCACACACACACACACACACACGTACTGAATGCACTCTCTGTGATTGGTTTACTCTGTCACATCCTCATAATAATAATAATAATAATGATATACTTATATATTTGTACAAATATGACGTGTGTTGATAAGGTTGGAAATTAAAGGGTTTTTTTTTTTTATCAGAAACTATCTTATCTGTGACAATTATTACGCTGCCAGAACGTGGAGATAAATCTATTTATTAGGTCTTTTATGAGATTATAGATCTGTGCAGATGTTCTATAGCTTCTTTGGTCAGCATGAGAAAGTCCGGTGTTCGTCTTCTGCTGTCAGTAGAAGTAACAACAATGATGGTTCTAATGCGAAAACTAATATAACAGAAACAATCCGGCTGCTATTACTATGACTCATAATAATAATAATAATAATCATATTGAAATGTGAATGTCGGGTGTCGTGCATGGTTTCTCACCGGAGGTGGTGATGAACAGAGAGGAGATGATGATGATGATGATGCTGATGGTCATGAAGGAAATAAAGAGACAAGGGTAATCTATGGAGTCACACCGCTGACGCCTGTGAATCTGCAGGTTTATCAGCGCCATCACTTGCTCTGAGGGGTTCAAACCCCAGAGGTGAGGCGTCCATGCACCGGCGGCTGCCAGGAACACACACCCTCATCAACACAGTCACGCAGGCAGGCAGTGAGGGACGTGATTTGAATGCGACCGACGAGGAGAATTTCGGGGAAATCGTTAAGAGAGAAGTGCCTGAAGGTTTATAGAGAGCTGACAGTTATAGTGTTGGAAAACCATGACGACTACGGCTTCTCAGGAGAGATTCCTCTCTGTCAATCTGAGACGCAAACCATTATGTGTCTGGTTCATCCCGGCTGCTAATGCACGATTCACGCCAGAGCACAGACTCAAAATTCAGCAGTCTGAGGCCTCTAAAATGTTAGAAAAACCTCAGAGACAAAGGTCGGTCCCTTGTGGCTCTGATCAACTTCCATCTGACATCGCAATTTCATTGTGCAATCGGTTGTATAATGACAATAAAGATCCTTTCCTTTCCTAAAACTTGCACAGGAGTATACCAGGGCCTTGAGAACAGACTCCAGGTGTTGAAGAAACACCGATCGCAAGGGAGCGACATTTTTCTGACCATACCGTACCATTTTACTCTGGTACCCTAAGGAAAGGGTGCCAAAGAACACACATACCGTACTGTACTAAGCTGAACCGTTCCACAAGGATGTGAACAATTCTGATGTGCGATTGGTCATTCCAACACTGTAACGTGCTGCTGCTGCTTCACCCTCATCAACCCCTTTGTTCTTTAACAATCATGTTCTGTTATGTGAAGGACTTTCCCCTCACTTTGATGGACTGTTGATGTGACGTTTTAACCCCTCCCCCCCCAAAAAAAAGGAGGAAAGGAAGAAGAATCTTTGAACGCAAACACCCGTGGTTAAACATGAAAGGGGTAAAGATATTTTAAGAGTGACACGACTTCAAAGGGAGTGAACACATTCAAAGGAAAAAAATCACAGGCTAGAGATTCAAACGTCTGCTAGTCACCTGTAATCCACTGCTAATGCTCGATTCCTGCAGCTGAATATTAACACGCTCACCTTTGGTGACGTCCTGGCTCAACGTACCGATGCAAAGAGACAGCCTTGATGGATGATTCCTAACATTCAACAATTCAAACAACAACAAAGTGTACAGGAGCCAGAATAGTACAAGAAAAAGTTGTAAGAATGTTATTTTTAAGCAAAATCTCAGGATGATCACACAAGATGAGGAACATGGAGCAGCTTGTAAAGACAAGGCTTTGTTTTTGGCGTCATGAATACTTCATCTTTTGTCACACTAACATCCCTCTCAGGAATTTGAATAGACTGTGCAAGAAACTAAGTCTATTCTGAAGAAAGAATCAGAAAGACTTGGAGGAAATGGCGGGTAGTTTTCAACTGCGAGGCTACACCAGTATACCAGTTTCATTTCACTCCCTTTTTAATGCTACTGCTTCTATAGATCTGTGTTTCCCAAGCCTGGTCCTCAGGGAACACTGCCCTGCATGTTTTCCATGTTGCCCTGCTCCAACACACCTGATTCAAATGGTCAGCTCGTCACCAAGCTCTGCAGAAGCCTGATAACGAGCTGTTCATCTGAATCAGGTGTGTTGGAGCAGGGCAACATGGAAAACATGCAGGGCAGTGTTCCCTGAGGACCAATCTTGGGAAATACTGCTATAGATTCCTTTAAAAATTTATAAAAACAATATATATATCTACCATTTTATGGCCCCTAATTTTTTCCCTTTCACCACAACCGGCCTAGGCACATCCTTAAATTTGGCTATGTCGGAGATTTCTGCCTGTTAAAATGACAATGTTTTTATTGTAATACCTCTGCCTTATTATGTCAAGCATCTTTTCTATTCTGAAGAAAGAATCAGAAAGACTTGGAGGGAATGTGGCGGGTAGTTTTCAACTGCGAGGCTACACCGTTTTACATCTGCGTTGCTACACATTAAAGATTTATAGTTTCTCAAGAAACAATTAGGTTGATAATTAAGTTTGGGATCCAGAAGGTAGTGGAAGTCCAGCAAGCACGAGCACCAGCACCTTTATGGCATATTGATTCCTATGTTAAAATGAAGACGTGTGGCATTTGCAATTAATTGCGACATTGACGGAAATAGCCTTCACACTGTGTGAAAAAGTGGAAAAAAGTCACAATATTATGACTCTATTCTCGTATGACTCACAGAGGTTTAATTATATTTTCCTTCTAATACTTGTTTGTTGTAATTTGGGAGTTAGTAGTGTAGAGTAGTGTCATCATAGATCAGCGGCTGTTGTCGTGACAACAAGTCTGTAAGCTGTAGTGACTTTACTGTATGGGTCATGGTGACGAATGGAGAGGAACAATGAAATATCTATATATGGAATCACAAAGTCTTACAAGAGTGAACATCTTGAAGGATAATTGTGGCATTTGTTAAAGGGTTAAAATGGATTGAAGTATAGATATGGCAGTGTGAATGAATCACTGATGAACCTGATCATTCATATCTGCAATAAATTAGAAAATAAATCTTTATTCAACAATTCAATAAATGTTAATAACGCTATTAAACCTATACATGCCTTGTAATGAATGACCTTAAATAAATAAAACATAGTTATGTGTATTAATGAATGTCAGACACAAGTAAAAAGTTGAAAATGAAATAGAATCACACATTTTGGGAAATATTCACAGTGATTCCCAGCTCCCTCTTTAAGCTGCTCAGATTTTTATTTGATCGCTTTTTCAAACGACTGCATATTAGTTTTTTTCACAGCAGAAGGAAAAATCCATAATAAAGAAAAAAATGAAAATCATTAATTAAAACAGTTTAGTTAGTCATTTTCATTTTAACCGAATAATCAGCAGATTATGCGAAGAGCAAGAAATGAAGTAAACTATGGACTATGACTCCAGGGCTGCAGGATCCAGATCCAGTTTTGAGGCTATTAGTAGTACTGTAATTATTTAAATGTATACGAGTTATAGAAATTTCGGTCCTTTTTCAACGCTGGTGCTTACATAGATTACTTTAAAATTCTATAAAAAATATATTACTATCATCTTGTGGCACCCATTTTTTTCCACTTTCACCACAACCGGCCTAGGCAGATGCTGCACTTATTTAAGTTTGGCTCTGTCAGAGATTTCTTCCTGTTAAAATTACAATTGTTTTTATTGTAACGTCTCTGCCTTATTATGTCAAGTACCTTGTGATAGTGTATGTTGTGATTTGGTATACAAATAATATTTGATTTGATTTAATTTTTTATAATTTAAAGGACAACAAGCATTACAAAGGCTTCTTTATAATTTATTTCATTATCATTGTTTTAATATACACAAAGGAACACAACTCACAACTCCAGTCCCTAGTTGGGCTTACTGTATGTTATAAAATATATACATCAATTTATTTTCATTTGTTTGGTTTATTTACCAGCCCTTCAGGCTCCAAACTTCTTCTCTAATTTAAAGGTAAAACGAAATACATTTTAATCATCCCTCAGACAATCAGAATGAACCTGACTCGACTTTAAACTTTGATTTGAAGGGATTTGGTTTTAATTTTAATACAAAACCAAAAAAAAGTGCTGCTTGCTTCTGTTTTTTTTTTTGAAGCAAACAACTCTTTGACGGATCAAAGGTGGCAAATGAGATCGTGTCGGGCTGAGAACGTGCAGGTGAAGCCGAACCTGATGAGAATGTACGTCTTTGTAGAGTAAAATGAGAACGGCTAATCCCCCACTCTGATTACTGCTGTCACTTTGGATTTGTCCGTTATTGTTATTTTTTTTCTGCGTGCACATTTGACAGTCAATTTCATCGCATTAAACACAATCTCCTGGGGAAACGCTCCGAGGTCAAACCGGATCCATAAATAAATAATCCCACAGTGTGTGACTCTTCCACTAAGTGTTGTTCAAAGAGGATCGATAGAACGTCGCAATTCAAACCCAAAAAACCTAATTCTGCTGCTTATCAGCGATGTTCTCTCGCAGCAGCCTTCCTTCTGCTGATCAATTATTCAAATCAACATCGCACACGTTGTCCACGCGTCAACAAAGAATGGGGGAGAGTCAGATTTATTCCACAGGCCATGACTTTTGAGAGGTAATTTTTCATCGGGGTGGCCTTTAGCATTTCTTATTAAAATACATTATTGTTCTTGTGGATTTATTTATTCAATGTGATAGCTCATTAGTCAGATTAATGTAATGTACTCTCTGTATTCTCTCCTCACTGGCGACGCCGTGCTCGGCTGCAAAGAGCGAATAAATAAATGACAAGAGGTAAAGTTCAAGTCTTCAGCTTTTTTTGCCGAAACACTGGTTTTTCATTATGTATCTTTTTTTTTAGAGGACTTGATGAAACTATATTTAATCCTCAGTGTTTGAGCTGCACAAAGTGATTTTAGAGTGTTCCTGTGGGGAGGAAATTATCATTTTTTAAAGTTTAAATATAAGTAATATACCTGATGTATGGTTTATATCCTTTTTATATGTTGTCATATGAAACTGAATATAATCCAGAGCTGCGAGATTAATAGAAATTAGTCATAGTAGTGTTAAGTAGATTTGATAAAAATCAATCAACAGAACTTTTCATACAAATTAAAATTTACTTTAAGTGTAAATATATTTTTATAGTGTTAAGAATTTAATGTTCCGGTAATAAAAATCTAAACAATTTTAGTTATATACAGTACATTATATGTGATATTCTCTTTATGTGTTTTCATATGGAGTAAAATAGAATCCGCAGATGCCAAATTAATAAAATAAAAAAGTCTTTACATTACTCAACTTTACAGCAGTATTTAGCAGCACACATTCATTTATTTTATTTTATTAGCATGTTAAGAATTTTTATTTTCTGGTAAAAAACCACAATTTCAAAAGGTTAAGCTAATTTGATACTGTACGTTATATTTTTTTGTTTTCTTCCAATTCCAATTCATAGCCGTGTTTAGGCCTTTTCATACAAATAAAATGTACTTAAAGTGTAAAAAAAAAAAGTCTTTAGAGTGTTAAGAATTCAGTATCCCTGGAAAAACTTTCATAATTTAATATACTGTACATTATATTTTATATTCTCTTAAAAGCTTTTATTGTTAAATTAAATAGAATGTAATAAAATACCCCTTTACACGAATGAACTTTACAGTAGAGTTAAGTTCAACAATTTTTAACTGAACTATGGATTGTGAGTCCAGGGCTGCAGGATCCAGATCCAGTTGTGAAAAATATCCACAATTGTTAATTAAGTTAATCTACAATGTACTCTTCATTATAAGTTATATTCTCTTTAAAGTTAATTGGAAAAAAAATGTCAATACATGACTCTGCTATAGTAGTGTTGTTTAGTACAAATTTGCTAAAAAAAAATAAATCAATATTTAAATATTTAAAGTACTTTTTTACTATTACGTTAGTGCTACGTAATGCTCGCAGCTCTGTGAGCCTGCACTCAGCAGAGGATGTTGGGAATGTGTTGTTTCACTTAATGATCACCAACAGTATTATGATTTATCCTCATGGGGGAAGGATTTTGACCAAAATCAGTTTCATTATTTGTGAGTAAATACAAAGTTATTGAATAAACATTGAGATCTGAGCGTCGAGGGCCAAAAGACATAGACAGAGCCACCGTGCTAAGCTGCAAAATTAATTTGATAACACACGCAGTAAATTACTGTTGAGGTCAATGCCATTATTTTTAATAGCTTTTTTTTTATATTCCATAGCTTTTAATTATTGAACAAAACTTTAAAGTCTCACAGGAAGTCATAGGATGAACCCTTAACAAAGTATTAAAAATCTTCCCAAGTGTCAAATACGTTTTCTCCTCCGCCTCTGATGATTAATTCTTTAAATACACATGAAAATACTGCAATCTCCTCAATTATCAGAGGATGGAGTGTTATTATCCTGGAAGACTGACTTTTAATTGAGGGTAAAAAAGAAACCTGTAATAATAATAATAATAATAAAAAATGTATACACGTTTGCACTCAAAAATTAATTAAAATTCTTCATTTGAGGTTTTACAACTTAGCCTAAACCTCTGTTTAATGACTGAGGCGCCGTCCGTGTGTTTGTTCGTCGCTTGACTGTCCAACGGTTAGATTGACAGGCTTCAAATGTGGTAGAAATGCAACTGACATTATTGCTTCTGCTCAAAACAGACGTATATTCTTAAAACTCGGCCAATTCTTTCGTCACGTGAACTTGAAGTTAATCACTTTGCGGATAGCTCCAAGTGAAGCTGCGGTGCTAGCATCGTCCTCCATATCGCCAAAAACGTTTCACTACAGCTGATTTCTTTTTTCTCTATATCTATATATCCCCATCGTGTCTCTCCTTGAACCAGACCTCAGATTTTGTTTTTTGTCCCCACTCATTTTTAGCCAGTTAGAGTTGAGTATGAGAGGTAAAGCACTTTTTACCGCTCGTGCCACCGGAAGTCCAAAAAACGGATATATATCCAATGGTAACTCAGGTGGTCATTATGCATTTTGGTGCCCTAGACGAGATCAGGATTTTGGTGCCTCTCCTCTTAACTGTCACCCAACACACATACACCACACAATGAGACTAAAACCCATGGCATCGCATTGGGATTAATGTTACCCGGGCCCCTCATGTCATATAGAAATGACCCCCCCCCACGTCTGTGGTAAATGTGGCGCATACATTGAAGCTTATTTGAAACTGCTGGGTGACGATAAACGCAAAAAACAACATTCTCGTAATGTGTGACTGAAAACACAAAGAAGTCTGGAGTGAATTCTACTGCTCAAAAAAACAAAAAAACATTAATTCAGCAGTTTCCTGGGATATATGCAGCATTAAAAACAATGTTCCACTGTTTCTGGTCATGACGACCAAACAGAGGCGGCAGAATAATAACAACAGAAGAGCAAAGAAAAAAGTTGCACACACTGAAGCTTTGAGCTTTTTTTCCCTGAAATAACTGACAGAAAAGATGGATGAGACATCAGGGTTTGGTTTGGGGACAATATCAGGACCACATACAGGTATTAGCATACAGTACCTGGATATAGGACACACACACACACACACACACACACACACTGTAGCACTATGTGGAACTCAAGGTAGTGATTCAATACTTTATGTTTGTACATTAAAATGCACATTCAGCTTTACAACAACACCACTTTATTAGGTACACCTGCTCAACTGCTTTTTAAACGCAAATATCCAATCAGCCAATCACATGTTAGCAACTCAGCGCATTTAGCCATGAAGATGTGGTCAAATCGATCTCCTGAAGTTGAAAAACTTCTAGATACTAGACAAATACTAGACAAATACTCAAACAAATGTTATTTTAAATATGTTTTTATACTGTTCAAATTTGAATTTTAACACCCAAAATCTGGTGTTCGTGTACAACTGCAGTGTTTTTTTGAACAAAACTTTTTGTTCTTCATTATAAATTTTTAACGCACTATTTTAACATGCAGTAAAAACTGTACCTGCCACATATTGAAAGTTAGTCTGGAGCAATGGAGCAAAAGCACTCCTTTTATGGTTAAAAACAAAGCCAAAAAATAGTCCAGGCTTAGGTGTTAAATGGTTAAACGTGGGATGGTTGTTGTTGGTCAGAGTATTTTGGAAACTGCTGACACAAAAACCACTTCTGGTGTTTTCAGAGAACAGTCCAAAAAAAGAGAGAGAAAACATCCAGTTCACTTTTTATTTTACAACCAACGTATGAAGAATTCCCACTCGTATCGTGTTATCAGGTGAACTGTGTACCTAATAAAGTGGCCCGTGCTGTGCGTCACGAGAGGAAAAGAGCAACTGTCTCTGTTTCCATCGCTGATCCGGCTGTTGAATTAGAGAACTGTGAGAACCACTTGACCCAAATACTCTGCATTCAGACGTGGTTGTTTACCGCATGGTGTTGGAAAAGCACACTTGAACAACACATCCCACTTCATATGCACACGACCCGTTCACTCACAGTTCTCACGACGTTTCTGAGACTCTAACGTGAACGCAGCACAGTAAAGAGCGGTCGTAGTTCTCCAAACAAAGACCTTCTCCTCCTGGAATCATCTTCACATGCAGATGGGACAGTCTGGTACTTTTTGACTCAAAACTTAAGCGCATAGTCTTCATAAAATGTCTTTTATTGTCATTAAGGGTGTTCAACTATTTCATTCTGTGCATTTTTGCTTGCGTTTCTTGTATTTTTTGACTGTTTTAACAAGAAAACTTGATTTATTTAATCTAAAAATATCTGTTTTTGCAGTGTAGCTGAAGCAAAAAAAAGAAATGTAGCAGAAAGACAGCTTATTTTACTCTCTTGAAAAATCACTTTTTGCAGTGTGTGCACATTTATGTGTCAGATAATTATCAATTTATATTCATATATACTGTATATTTATATACATGTATATATTTTTTTCCCAGTCCTTGATCTGCCCGTATATATATAACCATGCAAGGTCTGTATCTTATTATTATTATTGTTTGTGTGTGTGTGTGTGTGTTACAACTTTAATACAATATAGAGGGAAGTACATCAAATATAATACTCTACACACTGTAGGTATTAAAATAAAGGTATGTATATATGTATATGTATATACATATACACACATATATATATATATATATGTATATATACTGTATATATACATATATAAAATAGAAAACTATTTAAAGTAACTATTATGTTCCCGTGCAAAGTCTGTTTGAGGAACTACTGACTCCCACAAACCTGTTTTCTAAAGTCAACAGTATTATTATTTAAACCGTGTATCATCTCCACCCTAAGTGCCAAACTCCATTCAGGGAAAATAAAGGTGGGACAATGTCTTTTTTATGGTTACTATGTTAGACAAAGAATAAATAAATAAAAACATCATTATAGAGATAATGAAACATCCTAATAACGGCTGTGAGAGACAACGTGAACGCAGAATTTGATCACAGTCTTCGGGGCAGTTTTTAACAGTGTGATGGAAAAACACATTTGCTCTGATTACACATTATTACACATTATTACACATTATTACACATTATTACAACCCAGCGAGCAAACATTTGTCTTGTCAACATCTCCACTAAAAACCTTCTCCTTGTGATTGTGATCCCATTGGAATTCTGCCTCATTTTTCACACACCAAAGAGTCGCTTTTTGGGTTTTTTAACTCACTGTACGCCAGAGAAGCTGCAATTCTGTCTCCTGAGCTGTTGTTGAGTGGAGAGATCAGAATTCCCTTTTACATTATACAGTTCTAGCTCTACTCGACTCAGTTTGGTATCAGTTTTCCATAATGATTCAGTAACTGAATCATTAGATTACTGTGACTCCTTATTATCAGGATGTTCTAACAAGTCTGCTAGAACCCTTCAGTTCATTCAAAATGCTGCAGCACGAGTTCTGACAGGAACTCGAAAGAGAGACCACATAACTCCAGTGTTAGCTTCTCTACACTGGCTCCCCATACAGTTTAGAATTCAATTTAAAATCCTCCTCCTCACGTACAAAGCACTTAATGGTCATACCTGAAAGACCTAGTCTTACCCTATCACCCTAATAGACCACTTAGGTCACAAAATACAGGTTTACTTGTGGTTCCCAGAGTCTGTAAGAGTAGAATGGGGGGCAGAGCCTTTAGTTACCAGGCTCCTCCACTCCTGTGGAACCAGCTTCCAATGACAGTTCGGGAGGCGGAGCCTCTCTCTGTATTTAAAGTTAAACTTAAAACTTTCCTTTTTGATAAAGCTTATAGTTAGAGCTGGTTCAGGGAAACCTAGACCATCTCTTAGTTATGCTGCTACAGAACTAAACTGCTGGGGGATTTTGCTGTGGTACACGCACATTCACTCTCTCACACTCAGGATATGATTTGTGTGTTTCCTTCTTTCCCTCTCTCTATCTCTGTATTCTCATCATGCAGGTTGCAGGATCAAGATCCAGTTTTCGAGGCTACGCTTATCATCACCATTATTATTATTTTATAATTAAAAAGTCGATATCAGTAACTGTATAAACTTGTAACCTGATACAGTTGTTGTGTATCTGCTGCTGGTCTCCCTCTCTCTCTTCTGTCTCTACCTCATCTCCCTCTTGTCCTTTCTCTCCCCCTATTTTCTGTCCCCCAATTTTCCTTTCACCCCAACCGGTCGAGGCAGATGACCGCACATCTCTGAGCCTGGTTCTGTCAGAGATTTCTTCCTGTTAAGAGGGAGTTTTTTCTCTCCACTGATGCCTAGTGCTTGCTCGTTGTGTGAACTGTCATGTATGTTATGATTTGGTGCTATACAAATAAAATTGAATGGAATTGAATTGAATTAGAATCAGTGGATTTAAAGAGATTAACGCATGTTTTCAGGATTTTTAAGTCTTTTTAAATTTGATCTACAGTTGGACGTTGTTTGGATTTGATTCCTAAAGTAGTAGGTACTAAAAAAACACCAGGTATCAGTTACTATCGCTAATGGAGAAGCAAAATAGATGTGCTAGAACTGTCCTTTACTTCTTTAACAATGACAATTCACAATTATTTTTGGTACAATAGTCTGTTGACTGCTCTAACAGCTCAAAACGTTTCATCCCTTTAAAATCTGCTCAAAGATCAGAGGTCAAACAAGAAGACAACGATGAATACAGAGACAGAGGGGGTGGGGCTATGACGTGATCCCCAAAGTTGCATATTGGTTGTAGACACAAAAACACAACAGAATGGCGTTTTAAGAGGGTAGTTTTCCAGAAATAGGATTTTAAGGCTCCCAAAATGCCAGTTCTGTGTGGGAAGAAAAACAAATCTGTTTGTCGATTCTCATAAACTCGGTCTCCTGTGCATGAGACTGTCTGACAAACGCTGTCTGTGATCCTGATCATGTTTTGAATATGAATAAAATAAACACATGCATTTATTAGCGTCCAACCAGACTGAGTTTCCCGCAATTTAAGAGATAAGATTGAGCCGCGCGTTTTTGCTCATCAATCCATCTCTAAAACTTAATGAAAAACTTACACTAACACACACAGAGCGAGAGGAGTTGTCTGTGTTTACTGTGATTGTTTTGTGTGATTAATTATATTTACGTCTTTGTTGTCTCTCGTGCTTTGTGTGATATTGTTAATGGAGCTGCGATGACAAGTATATCTGTCTCTATCACCTCCCCCTCCTCTGTCTGTCTAACCCTCTCCACATTAACCCTGTCATCCTCCAGCTAACACTGCTTATGTTTTAGTTCACTTTATTAGGAGTCACGACTCCATCCAGACCACAGACCACGTTTGTTTTTCACACGTGTGGCTACTTCCTGTTACAGGTATTGTTTTGTGACAGTAAGAAAATAAGAAACTCTAATTACTCTATTACTTTCGCAAAGACAAATCACAAAATATAAATGCAGACCATAATACCAACTCTTCTTCTTCAGATTTTATTTGGTAGTAACCAGTAAGAAACAGAGGAAATGTAGTGGAGTTATAAATAACAATTTGTGAATTTTGTACTTAAGTACACTAAGTAGTCTACCTGTGTTGTCATGTACCAACATAATGGTAGTTCATTATCAATCCTCTGATTATCACAATTATTACTGAAAAACAAATAAATCTAAGCTAATCAAATACACAAGGAAACATCCAGGTCCTTTTATTCATGTTGCTTCAAGTTCATTAAGTCTAACAAAAAAGACCAAGACGAATGCACAACTCGGCAATTACAAAGTACAGTTTCCACCAAGAACGAAGGGACAATAAATTAACGTTTGCTATTTTACGTTCAAAAATAGAAATGAATCACAGCTAATGAAGTAAACTTTGTCTAAATTGTGTTTTCACTTTCTTCATGACCTTTACCAATTAAACACTAGAAAATAACTCAAACTAATTAAGAAATGGTGGACCGTTGAACCCTTAAAAATATTAGATGAAATGTATTAATACAGGTTTTTTTTTGTTTTTTGTTTTTTTTTTTTTTAAAAAAAGAGGGAAAATGATGTATAACACGCACTACAACTTTTAATGAAGCTGCTGAGGTTATGATTAAATAAGTCACTGTGAAGGACAGTGACAGTACAACGCTGCAGTGAATGTGCTGAACGTTGTGGCTCCACAATTTACATTTAATTTGAAATCACGTACACATGTTAAAGGTCAAAGACGTCAACATGCCCACATTCACAGAGAGAAACTGAATGTTTTCAGTGATAAATACTGTGATTAGCTTTGCTGAGGACATTACATCAGCATCGTTTGTCCACTGGTATGTCGACAAGGTCTGGTCTTAACCAGTACATTCCAGAAATATCACACTGTTGTTTTCTTTCACAAAGATAAATCCCAAGTGTACAATAAAGTGTAAACAAAAGTAATTTGATCAGAAATACTAACACATCTGAGGACAATAGACACTTTATATATCATTCTAGGATAGAACTACTGCCTTAAGTATGACTGTTCACACCTACCTAGCTAACAAGTCAACAACCAACCAACCTACCTACCTAGTCGACAACCAACCAACCTATACTACCTAACTAGTCAACAACCAACCAACCTATCCACGCTAGCTACAGTAACTAGCCAAAAACCAACCAACCTACCTACCTACCTATGCTAGTTAACTAGTCAACAACCAATCTACCAACCTATCTATGCTAGCTAACTATTCACCAACCAACCTACCTATCTATGGTAGCTTACTAGTCAACAACTTGCCTACCTATACTAGCTAACTAGTCAACAACCAAACTACCAACCTATGCTAGATAATCTATCTACCTATCTATTTGTCTGTCTGTCTGTCTATCTATCTATGCTAGCTTAGTAGTCAACAACATGCCTACCTATACTAGCTAACGAGTCAACAACCAATCTACCAACCTATCTATGCTAGCTAGCTATTCACCAACTAACCTACCTATCTATGGTAGCTTACTAGTCAACAACCTGCCTACCTATACTAGCTAACTAGTCAACAACCAACCTACGCTAGATAATCTATCTATCTATCTATTTGTTTTTCTATCTATCTATCTATCTATCTATCTATCTATCTATCTATCTATCTATCTATGCTAGCTTACTAGTCAACAACCTGCCTACCTATACTAGCTAACTAGTCAACAACCAACCTACCAACCTATGCTAGATAATCAATCTATCTATCTATCTATCTATCTATCTATCTATCTATCTATCTATCTATCTGTGGTGTAGCGGTGAAAAGGGCCTGCACCATGTTCCATTTTTCATATATCAGTTACTTTTCTAACGTATTTTTTTATATATATATAATTTAAAGCCATAGGAGAAGTTCTACCGCAGACATATTCCCTGAGTGGACCCAGCGTCATGCATCCATCGTGGTTGTTGAGTGATTGTTTAAAAGAGTGATTTCTGTGATCACATCCGAGGACCCATGCAGGACAGATTGGGGCGCGTTCAGACCTGAATTTAGGCCAAACTGCACGTGATTGGATCACTCAGGACAGAGGTTATATCAGGTCTGAACAGGCTGTGCTGTGCTCAACACAGCTACTTTTTCATTGTTTCAGTCTTTAATCCGCTCTTTCATGATATCAGACATTTGATTTGCGAGCCAGATGCATTTTCATATGACAAAAAAAAAATCTCAAAGCTCCTCCTAAAAAAACCCCACAAAGACAAAGAGAGTGACGGAGGGAGAGAGAGAGAGAGAGATGAGAAAGCAAAGCCACAACTTGAAAGAGAACAACTTATGCAAAACAATCGTTCCCACAGGATTCTTCTTATACGGCTCTAACTGAGGCTTTGAACTCAGTCGGGGAAAATCATTTGTGAAGTTTAAAGTTTTTCCTGCAGGCGATTCAACACCGAGGATAAAGCTGAGGTTCAGTCGACAAAAGCCGAGTTTGAACTGTGAACTTGACTGATCCAGCGTCGCTGTCGCAATGAAAGTGGCAAGATGTGCTAAATAAATAAGGAAGTGGAAGAATAAGATGTAGGAGGTTTGACACTCCATAAATTAAACATTTAGGGACAATTCAAGTCACAACAGTTTCCAACTCCTGAAGAAAGATTGCAAACAATACAAAATTAGTACAAAATCTGTTTTAACAAAGTTAAATAAACTCAAATCTCGGATTTAGCTTCAGCCAACGTTTCACACTCTTTTTATATCATGCTGTTTGTTTATTTTATACATTTTATAAATTAAATAAATATCTTAATGCACAGCAAACCCCCTAAACGCTGTAGTAAATATGCCCGAGCTGTACGTTTAGACACAGAAGACGTCGCTGGCCCACTAGCACCAGTATCTGAGTATCTGATCTTAAATTGTTTAACAAAAAATTTAAATTTCATTCGAGTTCAAAGCTTTTATTCTGAAAAACTATGAACTGATTCAAATAGAGCTGACGGTTAACTTAAACCAGATAAATGTGTTGAAAAATAATAACAAAAAACACTGTTGTCATGGAGACAACAGCCAGGTTTGGGAGTAAATGTCCGTAAAAGAAGAAGTAGCAGTAATTCTTCTTCAAACGTTGTTTTTTGTTTCTGACTAAAGACATTTTAAGACACTTTTGTCCATAAAGAGACAATGTTTTGGCCCAAATATTCAATTGGCCCTCGGTCACATTAACTTGCAGATCCCTGGTCGAGGTAAAACAACAATCATGTGACGTTTTCGGTCAGAGATAAATCAGAAACTGGCACAAAACCACCTTTCAGTCACCTGATTCCAATCCAGTGAGCCAGTGATCGCCGAAATTGAAAGTCATTAAAAATAACAAAGCCGGTTTTTTTTTTTGTTTTTTTTGGCCTAAGACTTTTGCACAGAACTGACTGTTACCAGAAAAACAAACACATCTTTGTATAATTGTGTTTCTGTAGACACACTGTGTGACACAGTGAGGAACTGCATGTCATTTCGTCAGAAAGCCTTTCTGATAAAAACCAAATTCCCACGACTCCACTCGTGCTCGGCGCTATGCAAATCAATTCACCATCAATGTGCGAAATGAAGTCATAAACCCTCCATAACCCCCAAGCTGAGCTCTCCCTCTCTCTCCCTCTGTCTCTCTCTCTCTCTCCACCCACAGGTTGCTGCTGTGGTTTTCCCCTGATGAGGCCGCCTTATTAAGTTGAATGACAAACACTTCAACACTTGAAGTGGAGAGAAGCTGCTCAGGGGAAGAAGCAACAGCTTCCCCACATTGCAGTGGCTTGTTAGTTTATTATTATTATTATTATTATGCTGTTGGGCCAGTTTGAACACAAGCGATGCTCGCGATGATTACTGACACTTCTCCAATTGAAATGTTGTGTGTGTGTGTGTGTTTGTGTTGCGTCCACTCGTGGTTGTGTCCTTCAACCACGGCACAATCAACTCGCCGATATTTCTAAATTGTTCTCCGGGGAGGCGTTGGATAATTGGACGTTCCCAAATGAAGACAGTTGAGGAACCTTGTTTTTCCAGACAAGTACAGTACGTGTCTGATTTATCTATCTATCTTGTGCACATGATGATAATATTTTATAGCCTCTACTGACACACAGGTGGCAGTAATGAGCACTTTAATTCATCAGCAAACACGTGCAGGAAGTAGATGTTTGTGGAAGGTTGTGGGTTTGCCCGACGTGTCCTTGGATAAGACAATTAACCCTTCTGTGACCAATCCTGTCGTCGCAGACAGGATTTGGCATGCGTGCTTCTCATTACCGTAACTCCTAGACCGTTTGTGATATAGTTCAAAAACTATGGATTGGCGATCTGGAGACCCTCATGTGGAGGATAAAGTGGTAGAAGATGGATGGGTGGATACCGGAAAGCAGAGAAAAAGAGCTTTAATTGCACCCATATATTTGCCATTACGGTAGAACCTCAGGACATCTGTGGAACGAGCGTCCAATCCCAGACGAGATTCACCAGCGCATGACAACAACGGTTGAATAACTGCCAGATATGGAAAGTGAAAGTTATCTTGGAAAAAGAGGCAGAAGAACTCACCTATTAGGTTTGAAGATAATACTTTAAGTTCATACTCTTTATACTTCAAACTTACACTTTAATAAGCAGCTATTATCATAAATTAAGTGATATAATTGAAGTCATGACCTGACCGTGCTCTTTCACTCAAAATGCTACGCGTGCGTTTGTTGTTATTTCCACGCTTCGATGCTCGTGTTAACAGACTCTCGTCTCTCTTGAAATGACGTAATGTTGTTGTGGTTGACGGTTGACTTCCGCTGTTGTTGTTCTACACTGATAATAAAAAGTTTGAGTGGGAAGTGGTGGCTACCTGATGCTAACTCATGTCTCGTCCTATTTATTGATGTTTCGTTATTGATTTTATGAACAGTTCGGGCGACCCCTGGATGCTCAGATTAGATCAGTAAAATTGAGGTACACAATTTTGTTTTTTAGCAAGTTATACCATAACGGGCCGTTACGCTAAACTGCGCTAGCTAGAACCCTGGTCGTGACCATTTTGTATTTGGAATTCATGTCGGGCTTTTTATGTGGAGCAAATTCACACAATTCTTCCACATTGTGGACAATAATGTTCCATATATAAGCTGCGAAAAGGTGTATATTATACATACATATGTATGGACTGACAGACGAATAACTTGGCAACAAAAGTCCTCCAGCCACTGCTGTCATTGGTAATATCAGTTTTTAGAGTTGAAGTGTGAATGGATTTTTTTTACGGCAACGCTGAATGCAAACAAATTGTTTATTTATAAGAAAACTGCATGAATAAAGGAATCAATGACGAGCATATCCTCCCCTGCTGTACAAGCCATTGTAACCACCAGTTCTCGCTATGAAGGAAAAAGAAAAAGAAAACTTGGTGCGACCATGAAATCGATACCAAATTGGAGAGGTCAACAAAACGCTGAACTCACCCTGTGATATTTAAATGCAGTTTCCCTGGAAATAAACTGCAGCTTCACATGAAGTGCCAGAACCAGGCTGACAGGGCAGGCGGTGCTCGAGGCGCGGAAACACGGTTTAATACTCGCTTTCTGCTCCAGAACCAAGATATTCCCTCCTCCACTGGCTCTCTAATTCAACGTATGACCTCTCGCCAGAGACTTTTAAAAAGTCTTCAGGCAAAGATCCAGCAGCTTCAGGTTCTGGCTGATGACAGATGAGCCGCAGAGGCAGCAGGAAGACAGTCTGCCCTGGGCAAACCACAGAGCTTTGGTCAGCCTGCAGGGGTGAACTTCTGCTGCTGCAGCAGCAACCGGGGAACGTGTGGGGTGGGGGGTGGGGGGGGACAAGCTCCTGTTACATTATTTTCACTCCGCAGTCTGGCACTGTCCTTGTAAGGCAGCCACCCATCACAGCACGCACCATGTGCAACTAAACAGGGGATGATTATACACTACAGAGTCGGTTTATCTTGTCTGAATCTGTAGACCTTAAAGGCGTTTTTTTTTTGGTATGTAAATTATGTAAAACTGTGGACATTAGCATTTAAAACAGGTACTACAGTCCAAATTTAAAACATTGGACAGCACTCTCCTCTCCCCTCCTCCCCAGACTTGAGGCTCTTCTGAGTTGCCAGATAGTTTACAAAAGATGGGTCTGAAAAAGAGCTGCGTTTTCTCTGGGTGCATTTTCATAACAATAAAGTTGATATGACAAAAGCTATGGCAAAATCTAAACGAGAATGTTAGGGTGAAATCAACAATCAGAAGAACAAGAAGAGATCCAATCAGACTAATCTCTTTGCAAGGGTACAAGCGCTGTTATCAACAAAAGAAATTCTTGGTCGATTGAAGCCTTGAAATTTTGACTAAAATCGACTAATCGGGGGGGTTTAAATAAATCCACTGGATGTTGAAGAATGTGGACCTTCTTTAATCTATCTGTCTCTAGTGGGTTGGGCTAATCCAAAATAGTGAAAACAAGGAAGGTGTTTTTTGAAGACACGCTGTTACCTGTGAAGCAGGGGTGCTCACCCCCATTAGCACTTGGTACTTTCCTCCTGATGAAATGAACCATAGACTGTATGAAATTCACGCAGCATAAAAATCGAACAATCTTAATTTTGGTCATGCCAGAACATATCGACCAGGTGACTAGGAGTTTACAGCCCTGGAGGGTACGGAGGTTAAGGTTGGTCTGCCTGGATATCAACATGAGGCACAGTTATGCTCCTTCGTAAACCACGCGGAGACAAACTGAAGTGACATATTTGAAGTGTTTCTATGGTGAATTTGTGTCCATTCATGCTGCAGAGCATTGACAAGGTCCGACACTGATGTTGGACGAGAAGGTTCTGGCTCACAATCTCTGTTCCAGTTCCTCCCAAAGATGCTTGATCGTGGGCTTAAAGGTCAGGACTCTAATCTCCAGTCAAGTTCTTCCACACCAAACTCAAATTCGTCAAACCATGTCTTTAAAGTCCTTTGCTTTGTCCGCTGGGACACAGTCATTTTGGAATAGAAGAAAAGGGCCTTCCTCAATAACTGTTGACACAAGTTGGACGCACATAGCATTGTCCAAATCGTCTTGGTATGCTGAAGATCTCATTAAGCTTGTCCTTCATTGAGAAAAGGTGTCTAAGGGACAGATACCCTTGTCTATGTAGTGTACATGGACCTTGTCATCTTCTTCTCCTACCAGTTGATCCTCCACATGAGGGTCATGCTAGTGCTAATTAATCCTAGCTGACATAGGGGGAAAGGTGGTTCCATCACAGGGACACATAGAGACAAACAACCATCCAATCTCACACTCACACCTACGGTCAATTTAGAGTTTCCAGTGTTTTTGGAGGGTGGGAGGAACCCGGAAAACCTGTGGAAACTCCATGTAGAAAGACTCTTGTTCTGACCGGGTCACAAACCCTGGTCTTCATGGGCCTTTTGGGCAATGAAAAATGTAAACATACTTAGAATGAGTTATATTAGTCTGAACTGTACCTTGGGGTAAATAAATGGACTTGGTTCTGACAGTGACACGGTTCTGCTGTTACTAATTGCTACCAGAGCGTTTCTTCTTCTATATTTTTGAAGCAAAGCTCATGTATTAATTGGACTTTTACAAGCAAGAAAGTGAATAAAAGATGTTACAAAGGGAGTTAAAAAAAAGGGCTGCTTTGCATTTCAGTTGCTGCTGTTTTTAACACCGCTGGTCATTTTCTTTCACCGATGAATGAAAAAGCTTTTTTATGCTCAATGAAAACACACACAGTTTATTTCTCTGTTTCACTCCAGCTAATATCCATTCACTGCATTAGACACAAAAAGGACACAATGAGGGTATTATGGAGAGCTTTTCAAATTAAAACGCTAACCGCTTGGCCGCTAATTAGCTGCACTTGTAATGTGACTTTTTTTTCCGCCCCACACGGCTCCTCGACGGGCGGATCTTTGCCGGCCGCCATTGTCGTCCAGCGCCGCCCTGCAGTTACGCCGATTATCAGACGGCCGATAAGATGTTAACAAAGAAGACGCTGGAGAGCAAAGCGGCGGAGACAGCTGGTGCGATCTGAGCAGAGCAGAGCAGAGCAGGCGATGTCACACAGTCATTCTGAGTCGCTGCCAAATGCCACAATATGGTCACTAACGTTGTACTGCACGGACGATTTGCTTCTCTGTACACGAGGAAAAAAAGGCTCTTGAGGACAGAGCGGAGCATAAGAAAAGCCTTAATGTGCGTCTGCCTTCGAAAGATAACCCTTTTTTGTATTATATATAATATTATTGCGTTATATTATAAACTCCCTAATAAAATACCCTTAAACATAACTTTCCACAGGGTTCTTTATATCAGGATCACTTTTCTGTGTATGTTTTCATATCATTTTGAAGTGCTCTTCACCACCGTCTCAGCAGAGAATACTGAGCTCTCATGAAAAACCACACTTGTAAACCACCTTGAACTTTGCCCACTGTATAAATCGAGTGTTTGCACAGGTTTCTCTCCAACCTTCAATAAAAAAAAATAAAAAAAAGAGGATCGAAGAGTTTTTGTAAAGACACTCACCGACGCCTGAAATCTCGACGATAGAAAAACTGTTATTTGTTTTGCGTGGGGACGGAGGAGGGAGTGTTTGAAAGCGGCGCTTTGTGGTGAACGTGTGAAAGTTTTAACGGGTCGCACTGACAAAATGTGTTTTGTCTGTCAAGGACTCGACCCTCGTGGCAGGAGGAGGTGGAGGCAGAGATCTGCTGTGATTTTATTCAGTATATTATAACAATTCATCAGTTTTTTAAACTGATTTCCCCTGGAGCTCAAATTGTTGCACTAACTGGAGCCCATTCTGTTTGGATTTCTTCTCCAAACACACGTTAAAGTTGGCTGGTGTCCTTGGT
Organism: Solea senegalensis; assembly: GCF_019176455.1. Taxonomy (NCBI): domain Eukaryota; kingdom Metazoa; phylum Chordata; class Actinopteri; order Pleuronectiformes; family Soleidae; genus Solea; species Solea senegalensis. The sequence goes on from NC_058028.1 coordinate 2,465,265, forward strand.
AACGCCTGGATCAGAAGACAGCGATTCAAGCCAATTTCCAGGCGATTTGGTAACTGACATTTGTTTAGTTCACTTAAATGTACTTTCACCTCAAAGGGGATATAAAATAAAAAGGCATTGTGTGTTTGTCCATTCACTGTGTTGAAGGACAGATGTGTAATATCTTTTGTTGCGTCGTACAGACTGTCATTTATCAAATTCCACTGACCTCTGGCCGGTGACCTTAGCCACATCCGCAGAGTCTAGCTTTGATGGATGCCTTATTAGAGTCCTTTATTAGTGTACTTTAGCCGGGAGATAAACTTTGTAATTAATGTCTCAGTTTGAGTATATCTCATTTATTTCAATTGGATAAAGGTGACTCTTCCAGCCGACCGGAGAACAATGGCCATCGGAGGAGACAGCAGCTTGGCAGCCGAGCGGAGCCTCGGAATGCTGAATAACAATCCCGTCATCCATCATGGCGCGGAGGGAGTCGGCAGGCAGTGTTCATCCTGAGGCGAAGCGCCGAGGAACAGTTCACAACCATGAGGGATGGCGGGTCTGAAAATGACCACGTTCTGCCACCTCTGCTTCAGACACACACACCACCGTACTTTAAAAGAGAATAAGGCTGCACTGGATTTACCACAAAAATCAGCATTTCAGTTTGGTCTGTGACACCATGCTTTTGAACACACTACTTATTATTATGGCTTTGTATCAATATAAATATATGGGTTGTTGTCGCCTTAGAATACGAATTTAATCAGTACTTTATGTAACGGCCTTGCTTTATGGACGCCACCATTTTGTGCCGCCATGGATGGACAAACCAGTCAGAGCAAACGTTTTGCTTTTTGAAGGAGAAGCTTTCAACACAAGCAAAGAATAACATCCTTTGGTCTGTGGACGTCAAAGATTAACGCAGACTCTCGTGCAAATATTTCACAAAATAGCTTTGTAGAAGAAATAGAAAATAAAAATGGAGCGCTTTTACATTGAAACAGGATGTACTATGTTTGTGACACATGGAACAGATACAGAAGCTGAAACTTTCTACTTTCCTTTGAAAGGTAAAAAAGGTCATAGGTCTGTTTCCAAAAATAGTCAGGTGGTGTGAGACGTTTGTCAGGCAGTGTGAATGCTCTCAACAGTTCACACGTCTGCTGGGAAAGGGGGAAAAGAAAGCAGCTTGGTGGAGAACTTCAAACTGTGATGAAGAACTTCAAAAGTAGAACCTGAAACTGCAGTGAAGAACTTCAGTGATGAAGAACTTCAAACTGTGATGAAGAACTTCAAAAGTAGAACTTGAAACTGCAGGGAAGAACTTCAAAAGGAGAACTTCAGTGATAAAGAATTTCAGTGATGAAGAACTTCCAACTGCGATGAAGAACTTCGAACTGCGATGAAGAACTTCAAAAGTAGAACTTCAAACTGCAATGAAGAACTTCAAAAAGTAGAACTTTGCAATGAAGAACTTCAAAAGTAGAACTTCAAACTGCAATGAAGAACTTCAAACTGCGATGAAGAACTTCAAACAGTGGAGATTTCTTTGTATCTCTGCAGCTACAACAGTTCTTCAGAGCACAATCGTCCACTCACGTCATATTAAAACCACAATGACGAGAAGCACCTGAGCTCAGCTCAGCTCTGCAGTCGCTGACGACGGCAGCAGTGATTTTCCTGTTAGCCCGGCCCCTCCCTCCTGTTTACTTAACCTTTCCACAGTCCTTATTAACTCACCAACACTAACAACTACGTTGGGCTGCCAGGGGCATTCACACTGGAGCCGAGCTGAGACGGTCACTTAGCCGGGGCTGAGGTCACTCTGCAGTCCTGCTGCTCCAAACCCTTGACTCTGAATGTGAACATGTCATTACATTTATCCCTGTTGTTAGCGCTGCGAGCGGCCAAAAGCGACTCCTTCACAAGCTCACGTTCTCATTTGAGAATGAAGGGGGAGGCGTATATCGCTAAAAGAAATCACGCTGTTTCCTTCTTTTGTTCTCTGCAAAGACTTTTTTATTTTATTTTATTTTATAGAAATAGTCCACGGTTTTTGCTCCACAGGAGAAAAAAAGGGGCAAAATGCAAAGCCAGCACTGGGGGTAATGGGATATGCAGCCATTCATTCTGCTGCCGGTTCATGCTCTCTGGCCAAATGACATCTTGGAACAGAGCCACGCTGCTACAGTAGCACCTCCTCGTGAAATCACAGCCATTATTAATACAGAGGAAGGACAGCGGTCTGATTACACAGAGCCCATAAAAGAAACACGGAGAGTTAGCAAAGCCCTTCCATAAGGAGAAGCTTACTTAACGCGGCACTAAAAAAGTGTGTGTGTGTGTGTGTGTGCAGTCACATCTCAAAGGCAGTGATGAACAATAAAACAAGAAAATCTGACCTTCACATTTGACTAAACTCTTATATTTCATCAGGAGTGAAATAAGAAAACACAAGTTACACACACACACGTCAGTTTCTGAGCAGATTGAAAACCGAGTTTTACAGGTTCTACAAAAACACACAGCTATGGTTCAGAGTTTCAATCATTCATCCATTTTCCAACTTGAAATTTGAGCAACTTGTTCCATAAACTCTGAAACCCTGAACTTTATATCAAAGGAAAAACAAATGGTTCATTGTTCATAGTTTTCACTTTAATTTTCATTTAACTTTGTGATTCTTATTTCTATGTAATTTACTATGAAATCACACTGAGATTAAAATCTCAAGAAGAAACAAGACCTGGGTTCGTGACCCGGTCGGAACAAGGGTCTTTCTGTGTGGAGTTTGCATGTTCGGGTTTTCTCCTGGTTCTCCAGTTTCCTCCCACTGACCCCCGCTTTCCGCGCTATGTTAACTGGGATTGGCATCAGCGCCCCCTGCGACCATCATGTAAAGCGGTAGAAGATAGATGAGTGAGTGAGTGAGTGAGTGAGTGTATATTGGTCACATTAGAATGCAGACAGTGAATTAAGCAAGAGTTAATATTCTGTTGTGAGTTTTATAACTGAAATTTTCTCATCTCTGACCAGGACTCCCTGGAAGAAGAGGACATCTTGTATCTCAATGGGACCTTCCTGGCTAAATAAAGGATAATAACAAATAAATAAGTAAAATTAAATCCCCTTGGGGAAATAATTTCCCTAAGGGGATTAATAAAGTATATATTCTATTCTATCCCAGAAATTCACAGCGTATCCGTTTCCCGGTTGACTCGCTCGGCTCTCATTGGTTATTGCAGGGTTCTGCTCACACCAACCAATCACTGTTCTTGAATTTGAAATCAGGAAGAGTCTAAAGCATCCAATGACGTTTGAAAAGCGTGTCTGTTAATCCCTCACACTACAGGATTGTTTGGCCAGATAATCTTTTCAAATTAGCCTCAAATTTGAAGACACCCAAGATTGTTGGAAGAACCAGATCAGGACCGGAATCTGGTCAATTATCCCCTAGTGTGGGGTGGGGCTTTAAAGGAACACTGGAGGAATGGTAAAACCTTTCCTTATTCAGTGAACAAATTCACTTTTTTTTTCGTTTGAAGCCGAACCACTGCAGACCTTCTCGGTTTTCTATAAAACGACCTTAAAGCGATCTTAAATGGTGTTCAACAAGAGTAGGTACTATCTTGTCTTCAGTGAGGCCCTTAAGAGTGAAGCTGATTGCTCAGTTTAAAGTTCCTGCCTCTGAGGCCATGTCCCAGTCGGGCACTTATCACAGACACCCGCTAATGTCAGGACGAGCAGGAAGTTCCTCTCCCGGTCCCAGCGTGGTCTCCGTCAGCTCCTCCTGATATTCTCACAGAGAGAAAGGTCAAGTCTGCCGTGACGTCCGACTTATCCCCGCGCGTGTTTTTCATGGCCGCTCTGCTTTTGTTTAAGTGGGCATGTTTTCAATCAGCTAAATCAACAGCAGCCATTTTGGGAAGTGAAGCCACGGTGACAGGTGAACTGTGACGCTGTGTGTGCTCTGCTGCTGCAGCGTGTTATCAGGCTCGCACCACACACACACACACACACACACACACACACACCACTGTCGATAGCGAAACAACCCACAGGGACGCACAGGAAATCCATTAGTCCAACACTGCAGTTTGACGTGCTCTCAGAGTGAAATGCTCTTCTCCCGACACTCGCTGCTCTGGCGTGAAGTGCACTGGACTGAGGTGCCGCACAAACTGTGTGATATATGGATATGTGTGAAATTAGACGAGTAAACTGGTGAAATGACTCAGATTTTACCTGGTTTCCTTTGAAGACAGGGTGGGAGATTATTTTCTGGAGCATTTTTTTCTCAACTGTATTGCTTAAAATCCTTCACTTTCCGATTGTAACCGACCTGTGGAGTGGACAGGTCTGTGAAAACACTATCCAATCATGATGAATGGTCCAAATTAATGAATTGGATGGTGATGCATTGTTCTGCAGTGCACATGCGCAGAAGACAGTGCCAAAGCTTATTCTAGCTTGCTAGCTGCAGCAACGCTATAGCCCCCTCGTATCCAAAAGTTAGCGTCACTGAAAAGTTACAGATGCTGCACAGCGGCTCGTGACTCCGTGTTCATTGCCTGTTCCTGTGTTCTGGAGGCGTGGCTTCCGAGGGAAGTCTGACGAAAGGGGCTTGGAATTTTGAACTTTTCCAGGATCTCCAACCTTACCTTTAAAATGAGTGCAGTACCCGTTCAGTGTGTGCCTCTACTTACCGATAGATTCACAATTCTGCTTCTTGAAAGTCACACCCTTAAAATGAATGGTTCCTAAAGACTGGGTCAGGACCCACATTTGGGTCACTGCAGATTTTTTTGGGGTCACCAAACATTTTTTAAATAATAATAACAAATTTTCCAAACATCTCTTGGTATTAATTTGTTAACTGAAAATCATGTGGTACAAATGCACAAATTTGACTCTGCCTTTTCATCCCTATGTCAGCTGGGATTGGCACAGTGCCCCCCTGTGGAGAACCTCATGTGGAGGATAAAGCAGTAGAAGATGAAGGATTGATGGATACCGGAAAGCAGAGAAATAGAGCTTTAACTGCGCCCATATACTTGTCATTATGGTAGAACCTCAGGACTTTGTTTGTGACGTCAGTTTCTCAGTAACGGTTGAATAACTGCCAGCTGTGGAAAGTGAAAGTTATCTTTTAAAAAAGGTGCAGAACTCAGTCATTGAACATTTTTTTATAACGCTACAGCCATAAAATCCTAAATATATAGAGGTGTACGACAGTTAAGTGACTCTCAGTGAGTGTCTCGTGTTCTTGAAGGTCTTCATCTGTGTAGGTCTTTCCAGATTCCTCTAATGAGGTGAATAATCCACCGCGATGTTGTTCCATCACAGGCTGAACTGCAGCGTTGTTGCAGATAACGACAGTAACACCGGGCGCCGTGGCGTCGAGTCGTGCCAACGCTTACTTTCAGCAGCAGCAGCAGCAAAGTAAACAACAGTTTCCACTAAATGGGCTCTCAGTTTGTCAGGAGTAAAGGTTTGGTGACTTTCATGCCATCTGGTGACCTTCTGAAAGCAAATAAGAGACACTTTTTTTTCTCGGCAGCAGCAGGCAAGCACAATCGCACCTCAGACTGCATTATTGGTTATATCAGCGTGGGCGTCCTTCAGCGCCATTTAGGTCACTCCCTCCTCCACGGTGTTATACAAATAAATTTACGCACACAAAATGCAATTCGACTGCTATTCCTCCGCTCTGCAAATTGCTGTGAGGCCTGGGAGAAATTGAAAAAGCTGGCAAGGTCTCGGGTACCTGACAGTGACTGTGACTATGATAAAGTATCCTCCTGTTACCACTGGTGACTTTGCCAAATATCAGCCATCTCAAAGCCCCCCCACCCACCCCCACCCCTGGGTCTGCCAGTTTCATAAGCGCAGAGGAATCGGTGCCAGCGCTTCTATAAGTGGCGGCGGCACAGGATCAGCGCTCTCCAAGCGCCGCGAGGTTACTGCGTCTTCATGCTCTTGTTTTTTGCTCCTCGCTTAGATTTAGAGATTGCGATTTGGGGACTCGCGGAGAACACGGAGGAGAAAAACCTGTTCACAAGAAACGCGTCGTGAATCATAACAACTGGTGTCAAAAAAAACACAAAAACAACAACACAACAAAGAGAGGCTTCAAACGCAAATGAGTCACGATGGAGGAAAAAAAAAAACTGTTTTCATTTTGAAGCAGAAGTTAAAAGAACTTTGAGTGTGTGGAGTAAACTGTGAGTGTAAGTGTTTAACACGAGAGGACTCACAGGGATATTTCTTTAAAAACACATTTATATGTTAAAAAGGACTGAATTTTTTTGTCAAAAAGATAAGAAAAGAAAAAACTGTGAGTGAGTGAGTTTCAACTGGAAAGTTGTGGGTTAAATTCCCAGCTCTGCAAATCTGTGTGTCCTTGCGCAAAGACTCTTGTGTGTGTGTGAATGGGTTATGAAAGACATGTGAATGGGTGAAAACTGTAGCGTAAAGCAGCTCAGCTAGACTAGAAAAGTTCTATATAAATACAGACCATAATACCAACTCTTCTTCTGATTTTATTTAATAGTAACGGGATACAAAGAGAGTTAGAGGAAATTACAATACTGGGACCAGGTTTTGGTCTCCATTAGGGCTCCTAGTCCTGACAAGGTGAGTGTTTATGCCAGATAAATGTCATAAACATGGATCAAACACAACAAGACGCTGACTTCTCTGGGTTTAAGAGTTTATCTGTGATAAGAAAATAACAAACGTCCGTCCTTCAACCGCAAACGTCGCGTTTTATCTGCGACTCACACCTTGTTTCAAAACGTGACACGTGTGTGGTTTTCATTTTTACACCCGGAGCAGAGATAAAAAAAAAAACATATACGCTATCCCATTTAAAAAAATCACACTCACATGATTAAAGTCACATGACGCCTGCAGACAGCAGCTCCTCGGCCTGTAAACACACACACACACGTATGCGTGTAGCGTCTAATTCAAAAGCCACAAACCCGCCACGGGTGGTAATTTTATCTAATCCCACAATCACTGACGTGCTGCATTTATCCCACGGAGACAAAACAGCAGACGACACAGTCCACAGTAACGTCCCCCCCTCAGTGTCCATCCATCACGTCTGAGCGCTCTTTTAGCTCGAGGGACATTTTGTGTGTTTTCGCCTGTGTTTAACAGCCACACTCGGTGTTTATGAGCTTTATCTGAAACACACGTGACGTGGACAACAGATTGCACAGACGCATCTGACCATGTGACCCCCGGGGCAACAGTGATACCTGAGAATCAGAGAGGACAGTATCGATTTTTTACACCTTAACACCAGTTATTTCTTCTTTTAAATCAGATAAAATTCAGCCCGTTCACTTATTGTTGTGATTTTCACCACATTAATCTCTTCGTTTTGTCTCTTTTAATGTCTATTTGTTGTCGTTTCAACTTCTTTTTCATTTGTCTCGTCTTCCTATAACTGTTTTAATGTGTGTCTCTCTCTATTGGCGCTTTTCCACTATACAGTTGTAGCCCGGCTCAGCACGGCTTGATTCTGCACAGTTTAGGTGCATTTTTCATGACTTTTGGAAATATAAGTAGAATTTGGAACTATAAGTAGATTTTGGAATTATGAGTAGAATTTGGAAATATAAGTAGTGTTTGGAATTATAGAATTTGGAATTATAATAGATTTTGGAATTATGTGTAGAATTTGGAACTATAAGTAGATTTTGGAATTATAGAATTTAGAATTTTTCATGACTTTTGGAAATATAAGTAGAATTTGGAACTATAAGTAGATTTTGGAATTATGAGTAGAATTTGGAACTATAAGTAGATTTTGGAATTATAGAATTTGGATTTATAATAGATTTTGGAATTATAGAATTTGGAATTATAATAGATTTTGGAACTATGAGTAGAATTTGGAACTATAAGTAGATTTTGGAAGTATAGAATTTGGAATTATAATAGATTTTGGAATTTTGTGTAGAATTTGGAACTATAAGTAGATTTTGGAATTATGAGTAGAATTTGGAACTATAAGTAGATTTTGGAAGTATAGAATTTGGAATTATAATAGATTTTGGAATTTTGTGTAGAATTTGGAACTATAAGTAGATTTTGGAACTATGAGTAGAATTTGGAACTATAAGTAGATTTTGGAATTATAGATTTTGGAACTATGGCCGGCAGTCTGTAATGCTGTGTAATGCATCATATGGTTCGGTTTGGAATGGTAAAGTCCTGAAGAACAGAACCTTTACTTGATAGTGTTATTTTTCTGCCCAAACACTGTAAAAATCAGTGTTTACATTTGACTGCACAGTTGAGTTGAGCAGTAGAGACGAAGAGGATTGTTGGCGTGTAAATTTATGTTTGTCAGGCAGCGGCTGAATCTTCCACAGCCCACAAACCAAAGGCAACAGGATGAGTTAGGTGAGAGATGACAAGTGTCAAGACTCTGGCACGTCCTTGTCTCTGCATCCTGTCCTTATTTCCTCCCTGACAAACATGGACGTCCACTTGTCACCTCCTCCAGCTGTTGCTTATCACCTCAAACCTCAAGTCGCTGCTCAATAACGTCACGTCAGCACTGACATTTGTCACTTTTATAACCTTGTTTTTCACTTATTTTAAAAGTAGATGTATTAATTATATTAAAGTCAATCTGATTGATCAGGCCAATACGACTCTAATGCAAACTGCTGGTTACATCTGTGTTCTGTTGCTATTTAATATATAACAATAATAACATTGCATAACAATAAGAAGACATTTTATTAAATAATGAGTAAAAAACACCTCATAATATAGCGACTTTATTCTCCTAAGATTGTGACTCTATTCTCATAATATTACGACTTTATTCTCATAATATTACAACTTTATTCTAAAAAGATCACATCTTTATTCTCGTAAGATAACGACTTTATTCTCATAATATTACAACTTTATTCTCGTAAGATTACATCTGCATTCTCGTGAAATTCCGACTTTTTTCCCGAAAGATTATGACTCTACTCTCATAATATTACGAAATTAAACTCGAAAAATGACTGAATACTTTTTTTTTGTAGTTTGCTGTTTGTGCTCAAACAAACAAACAAACAAACAAACAAAAAAAAAAACTGGTGAAGAAGAAGAAAGCGGCCTGGACTTGAAAATACATCTGTGAGTTGGTTTTGGCCTGAAGGGAAAAACACGACTTTCTAATTGACTAATTGGATCATCTTATAAATTTTAAATGAGGAAAAAAAAAATATACTATTTCATTTTGTTGAATATTTTCCAGAATCAGTTGAGAATATAAAGTCTCCTTTGACCACTGACCCCTGGCAGACTTTGCTTTATCATTTCTGAAAGCATGTTCAAGGCACTTTTAAAATACTGGAAACTAGTTTAAGACGTGTTGCTGCGTTTCGTTGAATGGCTGAAAAACGTTCTTACCTTCACACACACTGTTCTGTTCGTGGAATATGAATCGTAAAGTTTAAATCAAATGTTGGACACTACACTCCAGGTATTTAGACATTTCAATGGAGCCTGAATCGACGACAATACAACCATTCTTTTTTTTCATACTTTTCATTGCCGTTCAAGGGCAAACAGACGAGTGTAGAAGTGAATGAAGACTTTCACTGAAGTGAAACATCTTCAAAAAAAACTCGAGTCAATCCAGTTATCAACACTCTAAAAGAAACAGTAACCTGGCCGGTTGAGAATGTTTTCATCATGGTACAGTTCAGTTTGGTAAAGTTTGGAATGGTAGCGTGACGCAGTAGCGGTGTGAGATGTTTTTCTGTCACAAGGGAAGGGTGCCAAAGAATGGAATGGTGTGGTTGGTTATTTTGGTACTATTTCTAATGGAAACACAAAAAATGTTTTTTTTATTTATAAAATAAATACCATACTGTACCAAACCAAACCATTCCAGCAGCTCATGAGTCTCTAAATCAAGAACTGCTCTCAGTGTCTTTACAAATCCAGTGCAACTTGTCACTCTCTGACCCAGTTCAGACCTGGTGTTAACATCCATCCAACATGATCCAATCCCGTCCAGATCATGTAATTCAGGTCTGATCACATAGAACACAAACTGTACAAAGGTGGTTTGAAGACACATGTGTCCATATTCCTGAGCATAAATGCAGTCTGTCCTCGGATGAGGACATTTTTGTCTGTAAGGTGTGTAATTGTGAGTATTTTAGACTAAAAATAATATAATAATATCAAATGCACAACCTGGCATAAATGTTGTATGAAAAAATTAAAAGCCAAAAACACACAAATGTGTGGAGGTGTGTTTAAGGGTTAATTACATTTTAGTCTCCATTCTAAGCTGAGGTTTCGGAACTATCTTGTTCAACGGTCAGAAACCTGACTTCTATGATTCTTAAAAAAAGACCATTTCCTTTGAACAAGAGTCCTTCTTCTGTCTGGTTTGAAGTTTTCAAATCTCTATAATCTGGTGTCCTGCTTTGTTGCGTGAGTGCTTATGTAGCCTTCCCCTCTGAAGTGAGTGACTCAGCTTGTTGAACCCCCCCTCACCACCACCACCACCACCACCCCCGCCCCCATTGACCTCTGTCTGAGTCTGTACCTCCATGTTGACAATTCACTGCAGTGTAATACTCCACTCCCACAGGTGGAAAAAAAAACAAACCCCTGTCTAATCCCGGGTTTGAAGGAGCTTTTGACCAGTGAGGATGTTTTTAATCTTTAATCGCAGGTTAAATGACTCTGAAGTGTGTGGTGGTTTTTAATTTAGTCTGTTCAACATTAATGGGAAAGAAAAGAAAGGTAGTCTGTATATATTCAAGATGCATTCAAGAAATCTCGTAAATTTCATCACATCCGCAAACACACATGAAGTCCACGAACTGGCCGCTGCCCCCTTGTGGTAACAGATGTGCTTCCAAAGAAAGTTGTCATTGGAGGCGGAGGGGTTGATTCCATATATGTGTAATCATTGATAAAACAGTATTTTTGTATTTAAACTTTACGGATTACGGATAGTCACGGTAACTGATTGATGTTTTATACTCAAGTGAATCATTGAATCATCAATCGATGACTACGATGTGATGACATCATTTCTGTCATCCAGTCAGCTGTACAGCGCCATTTTACCCGGGTATGCTATTCTTAATGGTTTTTAATTTAGTCTGTTCAACATTAATGGGAAAAGAAAAGAAAGGTAATCTGTATATATTCAAGATGCATTCAAGAAATCTCGTAAATTTCATCACGTCCGCAAACACACATGAAGTCCACGAACTGGCCGCTGCCACCTTGTGGTAACAGATGTGAAAACACTATATATATATATATATATATATATATATATATATATATATATATATATACATATATATGTACTTACTGTACCGTACCATACTGAACTATTCCACTCAGTGGAAACAAGTCTCTAAATCAAGAACTGCTCTCAGTGTCTTTACAAATCCAGTCCAACTCATCACTTTCTATGACCCAGTTCAGACCTGGCATTAAGTGATCAATCCTGTCCAGATTGAACTAAGTTCAGGTCTGATCACAGAGGTGGTCTAAGGACACGTGTGTGTCCACATTCCTGAGCATAACCGCAATCCATCCTCTGGATTATTGATCTCGACATGATTTCCTATTACTACTGGTGCTGTCCTGTACTGTACCAAACCAAGCCGTTCCACACAGCTAAATAAAGCCCGTCCTCGCAGCACAGAGCTTGGGATGTGGATTAGCAGCATGCAGAGCAGCAGCGCTGCTCCCAGAGCTGGAGACAGAGGACGGCGTTACATCACAGCTGATAGATCAGAGAGTCCTACAGCCGAGTCGAGCTCCATCACCTGCTGCTGACAGTACAGCAGCACTTCTGACAAGCAGCAAAACTGGATTTATGAAAAAAAAAGCACAGATACTCCACACACACACACAGAGGCTGACACTCAGTGCCCTACAGGCACATAACTCCTGAGTGTAAACACCCACATTCAATGAAATACAATGACAACAGTGCAGAGACAATAAATCTGCTCCATGCAGGCGCCGCAATAAAGAAAGTGGAACGGGCAGAGGAAGAAGCAGGGAGCAGCGAGAAGGACGCTTTAGAATGTCACGGTGTTTACACGTTTGTTTACACGCTTGTTTACACGCTTGTTTACGCGTCGGTGATGATTTCCTTAATGAGCGTCAGTGACTGCAGTCGTCCCCACTGGAAATCTAAAGACACATGTCCTTGAATTGTGTTGATAAACAGACACGGTGTGTGTTTGTGTGTGTTCTTGTATTTGTTACCTCTTTTGTCAGGACCGGTATAGTCCTCATGAAGACCAGAACCTGGTCCCAATGAGACAGAACCTCATTTCTGAGGAACTAGTAAAAGTAAAGAATTGTGGTTATGTTTAACGTTAGGGATACGGCTTTGTTTATTTCAGGGGTGTCCAATCTACGGCCCGCAGCTTCGCTATACATACATGCATATACATATATAGCTCTGTATATCTATTTTCAAATTCCTATTATATGTAGATTTGCACAGGAGCAGTTCTTCCACCTGTCTTGAAATTGGAGTTGGCACCTCCTCATGGCCAAGTTCAACATTACAAAAACAAACAACATCATTATCATTAATGAATACTTCAGTATTTCCCCTTTGTATTATATTTTTATTTTATTTTACTTTTCCTACTCTGTGTTTGTCACTTGTCATTTATGCCATTCTAACAAATGAATTTTCTCAACGTTTAATCAATAAAGTCTAATCTAATCGTATCTAATCTAATGAATCGCTGTCTGTATTGTGGGTAAATGACAGCGCTGTAATTAACAATCAACCTGTGTAAGAAACGCTGGAAATCCATTAACTTCCTTTAAGAAAATAAAAGCTTCTGAAAACAGTCGACAGAGAGGGGGATATTTGAGCTCATGATTGATTTAAAAACACACACCTGCGCACGTGAAAACTGATTTCACAGCAGCTGGAGGCTGCACTCCCTCTCTCTGCACTCAATTAATGCGACTGACTGAGCTCCAGATATTGACACACTGTGACACATTTGCAGACTTTAACTAAACTCTAATGGACTCACGGAATGAAAAAGCCATTGGCTGACTTACTGTGTATTATTATCAAATTTAATGTACATTGCTTAAACAGCATCGGCCCATTTGGCTGTGATTTATAAGGTAGAGTGTTTTTGTTTTAATATTATTACTATTGTTGCAACAGCAGGGACGTGAGTGGCCGCATACCAAGTTGCTTATCAACACAAAATGCTAAGCTGACCTTTATATTAGAAAAAAAAAAGGTGAATTAATGGGATGCAGATTCAATAGGTAGCAGATATCAACCAAATGTTCACACTTTCCAACAAGCGAGTGACGTAGGTTAATCCAGAGTCCGGGTTGTTCGCAAGCTAGGTTTAAATCAGTAAATTACAACGACCCTGTTTACATGGACGGGTTTGGTTAGGGTTGGAGACAAAATCACAAACTTTTATTTCTTTTGAAAAACATTTGTATGGTTGTATTTATATTGCACAGGACAATTTCTGGTTATTTTATGGTTAAAATGAGAAAACAAAAAGTCCAGCCGGACATTTTGAGGCAAATCTACTATACACATACTGCACAGTTTACCATCACAAATCCTTCATCCATTCACACACCCGCGTCAGGAGCAACGTGGGGTTAAGTGTCTTGCCCAAGGACACAGCGGCATACAGACTAGCGGAAGCAGAAATCAAACCCTCGACCTTTCATTTGAAAGATGTCTCTCTCTACCACTCATCCACCGCCACCCTGGGACTTAACCAATGCCAGCTTATGACCTGTGTTTCCCGGGAATCCCTTGTTCCTTGTAAATAATTGCAATCCCGATCACGAGTGGGGTTCAGCAGGTCACCGGCGCCTTTTTCGCGAACGGTAGACACACGCTGATCCACTCAGTGTGACGGATGTGCAGCCACAGACATCTAAGGGCATCACACACTGGTTCAATCTCATGCAGCTGCAAGCCGTCCAAATCCACTTGTTGCGAGCCGTCCAAACAGTGGCTGCAGCTATAACAGCTTCCACTCGTCTTGGAAGACTTTCCTCAGGATTTTTGAAGTGTTTCTATGGTGAATTTGTGTCCATTCTCAATCTTTGTTCCAGTTCATCCCAAAGGTGCTCGATGGGGTTAAAGGTAGGGAAAAAAAATCTAAACCTAAATGGCCCTGTGTGAAAAAGTGTTTGCCCCCTAAACCTAATAACTGGTTGGGCCGCCCCATCGAGCGTTTGTGATAACTTTCAATGAGTCTTTTACAGCGCTGTGGAGGAATTCTGGCCCACTCATATTTGCAGAATTGTTGTAATTCAGCCACATTGGAGGGTTTTTGGGCATGAACTGCTTTTTTAAGGTCATGCCACAGCATCTCAATAGGATTCAGGTCAGGACTTTGACTAGGCCACTCCAAAGTCTTCATTTTTGGTTGTTGGTGTGCTTCGGTTCATTGTCCTGCTGTAGAACCCAAGTTTGCTTCAGCTTAAGGTCACAAACAGATGGCCGCACATTCTCCTTCAGGATCTTTTGGTAGACAGTAGAATCCATGGTTCCATTTATCACAGCAAGTCTTCCAGGTCCTGAAGCAGCAAAACAGCCCCAGACCATCACACTGCCGCCACCACCAAATTTGACTGTTGGTATGACGTTCTTTTTCTGAAATGTGGTGATCTTTTACACCAGATGTAGTGGGACACACACCTTCCAAAAAGTTGAACTTTTGTCTTGTCAGTCCACAGAGTATTTTCCCAAAAGTCTAGGGGCTCATCAAGATGTTTTTTGGCGAAACTGAGATGAGCCTTATTGTTCTTTTTGCTCAATAGTGGTTTTTGCCATGCAGGCCATTTTTGCCCAGTCTCTTTCTTATGATTGAGTCATGAACACTGACCTTAACTGAGGTAAGTGAGGTCTGCAGTTCTTTAGATGTTGTTCTGGGTTCTTTTGTGACCTCTTAGATGAGTTGTTGCGGCGCTATTTGGGTAATTCTTGTTGGCTGGCCACCCATGGGAAAGTTGCCCACTGTTTCATGTTTTCTCCATTTGTGAATAATGGTCCTCATCGTGGTTCACTAGAGTCCCAAAGCTTTAGAAAGGTCTTTGTAACCTTTTCCAGACCTCAATTGTTCCTGAATTGCTTTAGATCGTGGCATAATGTCTTGCTTTTTTGGGATCTTTGGCCGACTTCACTTTGTCTGACAGGTTCTATTTAAGTCGTCTTTTGATTCAATAGGTCTGGCAGTAATCAGGCCTGGGTGTGGCAAGTAAAATTTTCCCAAAAATGTGATTAACCACAGTGACCTGTAGAGCTCCCTATTTAATTTACAGGACCTACAACCTGGAGTTCCTGTAAAGTGTCTAATGAGAATTCCGTGTCGGCTTCATGATTCCACGCATTTTCAACTCCACTAAAAGCAGAAATCTATCACATTTATGCAGGGCAGATCGGGAAGTCATGACTGGAACACTGTTGTTTTTATGAACACAGAGGGGAATGACAGTCAGCGTAAACCGCACCTCTACATTGGAAAGGACATTTCTTCACAGATGGGACGAATTGTACCAGAGTATTCATAGTGGTTTGGCTTTGATTGCGTTTGAACTTAACTACAGAGTGAAAGTGTCCTTGGGTGAAGCAGTGAACCAGCTCTATTTTCCTGTTTTGTGTGTGTGTGTGTGTGTGTGTGTGTGTGTGTTTACTGGTGAATATGCAGTTAAAAAAAACCCTGTAACGGCTTGTGCTTGCATAATGGCTGAAAACCTCAGGGGTCATTTTTCTGTGTCTCTTCTTCCTCAATGTTCGATTTACTCTCTGAGATACAGTAAATAAGGAACTTCAAACAGGAATCCGTGGGTCAGGAGGCTCTGACCTGCTCACGCCTCTGGGCATGTGCCTGGAAAACTGCTCAATAATCCATCCATTTCTGAGTATCTACATTTGAGCCGAGTGCTCGGAACCAACTTGGCACCAAACGGAAGCAGCACAGGAATCTCACCGGCAAACATAATTCTCTATTTGCCGACGGGTGCTTTATATACTGTAGAGACCTTTGCTCCAACAACGACCGAATGTACGCCATATCGTAGTGTTCACGACAACACTGGGGCTGTCAAACAACAAATTATTTCTATGAACCGCAATCAATCTGT
The DNA here is from genome assembly GCF_019176455.1 of Solea senegalensis. Classification (NCBI taxonomy): domain Eukaryota; kingdom Metazoa; phylum Chordata; class Actinopteri; order Pleuronectiformes; family Soleidae; genus Solea; species Solea senegalensis. Next base: position 2,481,423 of record NC_058028.1, read on the forward strand.
AGCCTGTGCGAACTCAGCTGAATCTGCAGACACACGTCTGGCAACGACGGCGTCTTGGCCAACGATGAAATCTCTCAGAAAAAAAAAGGAACCAATCCCAATCCCTGGCACGAGATTTGACATCGAGCAGCTTTTGTATACGTCCAACACGGCTGCCACTGAAGAGCAGCTGTCTTTCAATCTGGCTGTCGCTTTCATTTTAAGCGGAATGAAAAAGCCATTGGCTGACTTACTGTGTATTATTATCAAATTTAATGTACATTGCTTAAACAGCATCGGCCCATTTGGCTGTGATTTATAAGGTAGAGTGTTTTTGTTTTAATATTATTACTATTGTTGCAACAGCAGGGACGTGAGTGGCCGCATACCAAGTTGCTTATCAACACAAAATGCTAAGCTGACCTTTATATTAGAAAAAAAAAAGGTGAATTAATGGGATGCAGATTCAATAGGTAGCAGATATCAACCAAATGTTCACACTTTCCAACAAGCGAGTGACGTAGGTTAATCCAGAGTCCGGGTTGTTCGCAAGCTAGGTTTAAATCAGTAAATTACAACGACCCTGTTTACATGGACGGGTTTGGTTAGGGTTGGAGACAAAATCACAAACTTTTATTTCTTTTGAAAAACATTTGTATGGTTGTATTTATATTGCACAGGACAATTTCTGGTTATTTTATGGTTAAAATGAGAAAACAAAAAGTCCAGCCGGACATTTTGAGGCAAATCTACTATACACATACTGCACAGTTTACCATCACAAATCCTTCATCCATTCACACACCCGCGTCAGGAGCAACGTGGGGTTAAGTGTCTTGCCCAAGGACACAGCGGCATACAGACTAGCGGAAGCAGAAATCAAACCCTCGACCTTTCATTTGAAAGATGTCTCTCTCTACCACTCATCCACCGCCACCCTGGGACTTAACCAATGCCAGCTTATGACCTGTGTTTCCCGGGAATCCCTTGTTCCTTGTAAATAATTGCAATCCCGATCACGAGTGGGGTTCAGCAGGTCACCGGCGCCTTTTTCGCGAACGGTAGACACACGCTGATCCACTCAGTGTGACGGACGTGCAGCCACAGACATCTAAGGGGATCACACACTGGTTCAATCTCATGCAGCTGCAAGTCGTCCAAATCCACTTGTTGCGAGCCGTCCAAACAGTGGCTGCAGCTATAACAGCTTCCACTCGTCTTGGAAGACTTTCCTCAGGATTTTTGAAGTGTTTCTATGGTGAATTTGTGTCCATTCTCAATCTCTGTTCCAGTTCATCCCAAAGGTGCTCGATGGGGTTAAAGATCAGTTTTTATTATTAAGGGAGGGAAAAAAATCTAAACCTACATGGCCTTGTGTGAAAAAGTGTTTGCCCCCTAAACCTAATAACTGGTTGGGCCACCCCATCGAGCGTTTGTGATAACTTTCAATGAGTCTTTTACAGCGCTGTGGAGGAATTCTGGCCCACTCATATTTGCAGAATTGTTGTAATTCAGCCACATTGGAGGGTTTTTGGGCATGAACTGCTTTTTTAAGGTCATGCCACAGCATCTCGATAGGATTCAGGTCAGGACTTTGACTAGGCCACTCCAAAGTCTTCATTTTTGGTTGTTGGTGTGCTTCGGTTCATTGTCCTGCTGTAGAACCCAAGTTTGCTTCAGCTTAAGGTCACAAACAGATGGCCGCACATTCTCCTTCAGGATCTTTTGGTAGACAGTAGAATCCATGGTTCCATTTATCACAGCAAGTCTTCCAGGTCCTGAAGCAGCAAAACAGCCCCAGACCATCACACTGCCGCCACCACCAAATTTGACTGTTGGTATGACCTTCTTTTTCTGAAATGTGGTGATCTTTTACACCAGTTGTAGTGGGACACACACCTTCCAAAAAGTTGAACTTTTGTCCACAGAGTATTTTCCCAAAAGTCTAGGGGCTCATCAAGATGTTTTTTGGCGAAACTGAGATGAGCCTTATTGTTCTTTTTGCTCAATAGTGGTTTTTGCCATGCAGGCCATTTTTGCCCAGTCTCTTTCTTATGATTGAGTCATGAACACTGACCTTAACTGAGGTAAGTGAGGTCTGCAGTTCTTTAGATGTTGTTCTGGGTTCTTTTGTGACCTCTTAGATGAGTTGTTGCGGCGCTATTTGGGTAATTCTTGTTGGCTGGCCACCCATGGGAAAGTTGCCCACTGTTTCATGTTTTCTCCATTTGTGAATAATGGTCCTCATCGTGGTTCACTAGAGTCCCAAAGCTTTAGAAAGGTCTTTGTAACCTTTTCCAGACCTCAATTGTTCCTGAATTGCTTTAGATCGTGGCATGATGTCCTGCTTTTTTGGGATCTTTTGGCCGACTTCACTTTGTCTGACAGGTTCTATTTAAGTCGTCTTTTGATTCAATAGGTCTGGCAGTAATCAGGCCTGGGTGTGGCAAGTAAAATTTTCCCAAAAATGTGATTAACCACAGTGACCTGTAGAGCTCCCTATTTAATTTACAGGACCTACAACCTGGAGTTCCTGTAAAGTGTCTAATGAGAATTCTGTGTCGGCTTCATGATTCCACGCATTTCCAACTCCACTAAAAGCAGAAATCTATCACATTTATGCAGGGCAGATCGGGAAGTCATGACTGGAACACTGTTGTTTTTATGAACACAGAGGAGATTGACAGTCAGCGTAAACCGCACCTCTACATTGGAAAGGACATTTCTTCACAGATGGGACGAATTGTACCAGAGTATTCATAGTGGTTTGGCTTTGATTGCGATTTGAACTTAACTACAGAGTGAAAGTGTCCTTGGGTGAAGCAGTGAACCAGCTCTATTTTCCTGTTTTGTGTGTGTGTGTGTGTGTGTGTGTGTGTGTGTGTTTACTGGTGAATATGCAGTTAAAAAAAAACCTGTAACGGCTTGTGCTTGCATAATGGCTGAAAACCTCAGGGGTCATTTTTCTGTGTCTCTTCTTCCTCAATGTTCGATTGACTCTCTGAGATACAGTAAATAATGAACTTCAAACAGGAATCCGTGGGTCAGGAGGCTCTGACCTGCTCACGCCTCTGGGCATGTGCCTGGAAAACTGCTCAATAATCCATCCATTTCTGAGTATCTACATTTGAGCCGAGTGCTCGGAACCAACTTGGCACCAAACGGAAGCAGCACAGGAATCTCACCGGCAAACATAATTCTCTATTTGCCGACGGGTGCTTTATATACTGTAGAGACCTTTGCTCCAACAACGACCGAATGTACGCCATATCGTAGTGTTCACGACAACACTGGGGCTGTCAAACAACAAATTATTTCTATGAACCGCAATCAATCTGTAGCCTGTGCGAACTCAGCTGAATCTGCAGACACACGTCTGGCAACGACGGCGTCTTGGCCAACGATGAAATCTCTCAGAAAAAAAAAGGAACCAATCCCAATCCCTGGCACGAGATTTGACATCGAGCAGCTTTTGTATACGTCCAACACGGCTGCCACTGAAGAGCAGCTGTCTTTCAATCTGGCTGTCGCTTTCATTTTAAGCGACTGGGCAAAAAGTCGACGACATTACGAGACAGTCATCGCTTCTACAAAACTGCAACACATTTTCTGTCGCTCTGCATATGTCATCCTGATCATTGGTCTGATTGGTTGTAGGTTTTTCCCAATTGAGTCATTTTCATCTACGTTCAAGGTGACCCTTTTAATATTTGTTTTTTCCCATAATAAAATCTATAACATTCTATAACTTACTATGACTCCTTTGAAACTATTCACAAAAAGTTAAACATACATAAAGTGATTTCCTATCAGTTGGATGACTTACTACAACTTAATGTACACAAGTCACTTGTATTCAGTCACACGGATACATTCTCAACAAAAGACCTGATTCTGAGGTGCTGAATGCTCAAAAATAGGATTTTTGTCCTCTGCCGTATCTCTGCTTTCATTTATAATTATGTACACAGCTGTGGTGCAGCAGCAGCAGCAGCAGTGACAATAAAATAGTCCCTTCAATTTTCTTTAATCAGATGTTAGAAGAAAAAAGGCTGCCCTGATAAGGATTATTCCTGAGGAGCTGCAGCGATACAGGCTGTGAGCGTAATGTGTGTTTGCAGTCTGGTAAGTGCTTATTAAGACTAATCTATAGACTTCCTGAAAACATTAGACAGGTGTCTCACTCAAACATATGGCACCCTGAAAGAAAGAAAGACGACAGGATGGAGGATGGAAGGAGGAGGGGCAGACTTAAAGTCATCTCAAATAACATCCACAGCTCAGAGTGACTCTTTTGACGCACACAAAAATGCATTTAGTGGCCTCACTGTCGCTACAGTCTCACAAGGTGGCTGCCTCCTGTTTCGCCTCAAGCGAACTCTTCTCCGTCTTAACCAGGTGGGGAGTGACAAGCTCTGAGATCCAGACTGAGGTGAGCGGAGGGTTGATCTCCTGCCTACATCCCCATCTGCTACACGAGGCCATATTTAGACACGCTCAATAGATAACGGCGATGACGGCGATGATGATTGGCGCTGTGACGTCATTGATACTGAAGCTGTCAATGGCTTTCACACACGTGAGCGACCTCGATTATTCTGCAAAACCAGAGTCAGACCCGTAACTGAGAAAATGGCAAGACTATGGCAAGATAGTATCAGTAAGTGCCAAATATAAGTCTTCTCTTAAATACTATGAATTTATTGTATGTGATCAGACTAAAGTCCATGTGAAAATGCTCTGAAGACACAGTATATTCCTCATGGCTCAGGGTTCATTACTTGGCCCACTGCTTATTTAATTACATATATGTTTCCCCTACAACTGACTTATGAAACCTTTAAAATAATCTGAAATCTGAAATATTTTGTACACAATTGCTGTAACCTGAAAAGTCCTCACAATCCCTTCAGTGCCATATGTATTGTGATATTTCACACTTGGATACCCAAATGTACATTTGTTTTTGTTTCTTTATCTGAAAAAGGTATGAACTGATGTCGTGTGACTAAAGAAGAAAACGTTTTTTTATGAGTCAAAATGCTTCAAATTACACATTAAACTCCTTATGGCATTCCACAAGGTTCAGTACTAGGCCCACTGCTTATTTAAATACATACGCTTAAATACACATACTTTTAGTCTATAACAGTCCTTAAAAACTGGAACACACATCAACTTGTGGTAAGTAATTGTACTAATTTTACTGGTATTTGAAGCTAAAAGTAAGCTTTAATACCTTACAAAGACAAAGTTCTATATATATTCAAAAAATTGGATTATTCAAAAAATCTTATTTTACTTTCTTAAAAATATATTTTTTGTATTTTTTTGTAGAGAGACAATTATGTGAATGACCTATTGTCAACATTAATGTTCCCAAATAAATATCAATGACGGAATAAAAGTGCAGGATGTTTGCAGCCGACCCATTAATTACATGCGGCCCACCACTAAAAATCAATTTTTTATTATTATTTACAGATTCATTTTGCACAATAAATGTGTTTTCATTATTAAACTATTATTAAACGTTAAAAAACAACTCTTTTTTAAATTATCACAAATAATTTTAAGATCATATCATCAACCTGTATGGAAGTATCGCTTTTTCCCCTCAATCTTTTTTTAGCCCTTTTTCAATTGACGTCCAGCGCCCGCTCAAAGTCATTTGAATTTGAGACCCCTGTTTTAAACACGTCAAAAGAGAGGGGGAAAAAGAGAAGCAGCTCAACCTTTGAACCAGGAGACAAGAGGATGTCTCAGCCTCAGAGACACGGGAGGGTAGAGTTGGTATCGAGCTGCAGCAGTCGGTGGAATCAGGGTGGGAGTTTCCGTGTCAGTGGGTTCATCTTACACCTTTCCCTGATGGAGCACGGTGACGTCCTCCAGGTCCAGATGGGACTCAGTGGTCAGCTCGGTGACAGCTGGTGAAGGGTGGTCAGGCCTCATGCATAATGGAGGCTCAGTGGAAACACACCACAACCTGACTGATGCTGCACTGATGTGGAAGTCCTTCGCTCCATCACAGTGTCAATACTGCGGCGTTAATGCGGGAATATTAACTGCTGTTAGAAGCTGTCTAACTGCAGGGAGGGTTTACTGGCAGGTAGGTTTGTTTTACGTGTATAACCACTTTAAAATAAACACGTTTTGGTTTTGTTGTTTGTTTCTACATCGACCCGACTACTACGCAAACAGAGAAAAGTTAACTATTTATGTGATTCTGACCTAAAGTTTTCAAACACAATAAATTATACTTTAAAACATCTGTATCTATGAAAACCTCATTAGCTGTTAAAAACTCAATGTATTGACATTGGTCTATGAAGGCAATAACTACTACTAAGTTATTGCAATCTGCAGTATCACCATTAGATGACACTAATTCCTATGCAATGGACAGGTAAGACCTATACATATAGCTTTTAATAGATAAATAGCAAAATGTGCAATGATTAAAGGTATAAATAAATGTTGTAAATGAACTTAAGAAGTCCTCACAATCTTTTAATGATACAAATATGATGATTTATTTATTACCTGTACAATATCATCCATGTGATATAACATTTTGGTTGGTTAAAGCTCCACAGCTTCCTCATACCTGTTTCTACACTCAAACATAATGATTTTCCATAGAACATATTTTACAGTATGTAAAACCAAAAATAAAAAAAAAGTCGAGAGGCTAAAGAGAATCTATATTTTTTGATTACACAATGACTTATCTTTTGTCCAATTCAGTATTGATTTAATGTTTTATTTCAAGTTCCATGACACACCAATCTTCTCCAGTATAAGCTGCTATCAGGAGCGAGGGCTTTGAACGAATTTGGTTTAAACATTTTTACTTTTTTTTGTCAAAGCTGATATGACTATTTCATTAAAAGAGTTTCTTGATAAAATCTCATTTTCATTACAGAACATTATTGGCTGCCCGTCAAAATAAAACACTGTACTCTGGGAACAAGACGCCATCACTGAAACCAGGACACAAATCCCTGAGTGTGAGGTTGTAAATAAAGAAAACATCTTATCCAGATTATCTGAACCACTGGTAAAACGAACATGTCCGTCCTTCACGAAACAAAAGTGGGTATTTTTATACAAATATGACGTATAGAGTAGCATAAAGCAGGAACAGGAAGTTCATTTATGAGCTTTTTTTTTACATTCATTCTGGAGTTCTAGGGTAACATATCACAAACACAGCAGGATACAAGGACATGAGTGTCACAACAAGCCCATTCACTCACTTTAGTGTCTCCTGCTGCATGAGTTACATTAACCACAGATTTCACTCATTCTCTCTGAATTTACTTAGCACTTCTTGATTCACGCTACACAGTTTGCCCCTCACTCATTCATCACGTCCGGGTACACATCAGTATGTAGACTGGCATATCCACAAATCTTCTGCGTGAAAGACTACTACTGAATCACCATCACCTCACCTTAAAGAAGGTGTATCGAGGACTGAGGACGTCCTCCATCTTAAAACATTGTGATGGAACTGTGTTACACAGCATATTTGTCAAATAAATCAAAATATGATCTCCAGAATGATCTCCAAAACAAATACAAAACAAACTCCTGTTGTGGAGCCTCAAAAATTCACACTTTGACCAACGTTCGGCACCTTATCATCTATTTTCCTTGAACTGGAAAAATTATCTATTGAAGTAGAGCTGAAACTAGTGTTTTTGTGAGACAATTAACTCCGTGGGAAAATGTATGTTTACTGATAAATAAATATAAATCAAGTCAGAAGCAGAAGCTCCTTTTCACATGGTTCACATGCCAATTCAATCTTTCTCACGTTCATTTTTATCTATTATATATCCCACATGTAAAGTCCTATACAGGATCTCTGGTGTTCCGTTCATGTCTGAAAGCAAGATTTTGATTAAAAATGCTGCAAATACAAATAATTTTTTATTATTTATGGCATTCCACAGGGCTCAAAACTTGGCCCACTGCTTATTGACTGTAATTAGACTGTCTTGTGTAAATCTACAGCATGATGTAATGTTAATGAGGCCATTTTAAGTCATTTTGTTTTTAAGGTTTAATATTTGCCAAACTGGAAGATATAAATATAAGGCTCGTACGGTGGCAATGAAACACAATAATTCATACAGTAAAATTCTATAATAGTTAAATGTGTTTTTATACAAACAAATAGCTTATCAGTATATAATAGTTTTAAAAAGTTTGTGCCAACATTTGCACAGAAAACAGTTGCCTGATTTTGCCAAATATGTCCAAAGAGCCCACAGTGAGATTAAAACAGCACATTTGTTAAAACTAAATCCCAAAAATTTTGGGCCGAAAGATTTTAAAATGCTCCGTAGAGTTACTTTGAAATTACACACATTAAACTGAAACACTATTGTGTGTCCTCCGTCTCTTGTTTTCATTTTTTATATGTGTTAGATCTTTGTGAGTTCTTGATCCAGCACAAAGAATTGAAAACTGTAATCAATGCTCACACTGAATTGGTTTGACAACTCACTTGTCAACACGTTGAGGAACCAACAACATCCGCAGCCTCTCGTCCCAGGCTTCATTACGACCCGCAGTGACCCCGCCCCCAACTGTCCCCGACCGTCCCCGACAGACACAGCAGCCAGACAAAAAGAGCTTACCTAGAAGAGAGAAAAAAACAGAAAGACAGAGAAGACATTAAATGAGTGAGGATAATATTCCAGTGAGCGGCAGATTATAGCCAATCTCTCCTCTGCACTGTGTCCTGCCACAGACCTTTAACGCTCTCTCGCCTCCACTGAAACTGAGAGAGCGGAGATTATCCCACATATGTCACTGCTCAGCTTTTTCTAATGTGTTCCAAAATGAGTTTATCAGGAAGAACACTGAGGAAACGGCTTGGAAAGTTAATAACAAACATAAAAGGCAAAAGACTCAGGGCCATGGATATATATATATATATATATATATATATATATATATATATATATATATATGTATATATATATATATATATATATATATATATATATATATATATACAGAAACACAGACGGAGACTCAGTTTTCATTGTGGACAGAATCAGAGTGGACTGTCTCTGATGTCTGAGCTCAGAGTGAGATCAGGGTCATGTCGGCTGATGTGAGTTCATCATTAAGACTTCTCTGTCTGTTGGACTGTGGACCACAGGTGCTTCTTAACCCCGCCCCGCCTCCCATCCCTCCGCCCCCCCCTTTACTTTATTTCTCTTCTTTTTAATTGGCTGAGCTGTGACAGCAGCCGACAGAGCAGGACAAAGATTGACACACACTGAGACACTGAGACAAAGCCTGGGAGACACGAGGCCAGAGTGATGCTGATAATTAGCCACAGAGTATCAGAGGGTTCAGTCCACGGGAGGAGAATAAGAGCCTCGTCTTCTGTGGACAGGTTCTTTTTCTGTGACTTTATTGAAGAGACGAATCTCCAGAGCAAAGCAGCTTTTCACTGTTTATTTACCCACACATAATGGAGAGATATTCATCTGCCATGCACATATATACACCATTCATTCATTCATTTTTCACTGCTTCATCCTCCACGTGAGGGTCACGAGGAAGCTGACGTAGGGTCGAAGTTGGGGGCCAGATCCTGGGCATCTATGTTTTTGAATTGTGGGGGAAAAAAACTACAGAACCCAGAGAGATCATGTAAACTCTGCACAAAAAAAGGGGATTCAAACTGTTGACCTTCTTGCTGTGAGGCAACAAAGCTCACCACTGCACGACCCTCAAACACAACTCAGAATCAACTCACGTTGATGCTGATTTCTTTAGTATTTTTAATTTTTAATTTCCATGTCATGGCCAAGTGGAAATGGATTTGGGCTTGTAGGCGGAGGGTTGGGGTTCAAACTCCTGACAGGAGTTATAATGTAAAATATTTCATGTTACCATTTGATACTGTATATTGTTGTTTCTTGTTATTATTATTGATTTTAACGTGAGCATATCTGAATCCAATGAGAAACTTCTCATGTTATCACATTATTCGGCATCGAGAAATTAATGTCATAATGTAGAATTAAATCATGTTTTAATCACTCAGAATAAATGCTAATTCCAGGTCTGAACTGTATGGAAGCCCATTTTCTCCAGAAAAAAAAAAAAGAGGTAAAACTTAACCTAAAAATATCCTCAAAGTAAGTCAAAATTATTAGATAAAAATTCACAATTATGAGATGAAATAATTTGGAATATGTTACTAAGTTATCACACATGGTAAACATATTTCATGTTTACATATAAGTTAACTTAAGTTCGACTACTTTTTCTCCACGACTATGTTAAAACGTACAATCTATAAGAATGTGAAGTATAGAGTGTCTTATATCCTTTTTTTCAGCACAACATATAGGCAATCTGATGAAATCATTATTATTGAAATTATTATTTTCACCAACTATATAAACACACCTGAGCAAAACTTTACTCGTTATTGCGCAACGTTATTTTTAATTTAATCCTCAACGGAATTTGTTACATTTCTGATATACAGTACGTCACAGTTCAAAGTTCACTTGGCTCGTTTTTAGGAACAAAAACTAAAGTGAAAAGGTCTATTTTATTACTTTTGAACTGACTCAACAAGCCTGAAGATGTGAGGAGTTGTGTATCAATCCCACAACAATTTACAGGGCAAGGGTTAATAAAAATATAATAGTTTCTTGTTATTATTATTACGTGAGCGTGATTATTTTTTCTACTTTTCTGGATCACTCCTGTCATCCATCCAGTGATTTCCACTCTTGTAGCCGTGAGTCACTGCTGTAACACATTGTTCATTCCTGTCCCTTCAAGCGCAGAGTTGCTGTTGCTGTTGCTGTTGTCACTGCTTCACAAAGCAGCCGATTCGCCGCTGTTGTTCTTTGGCCTTGATGAAAGCAACCAAAAAAGACAAGGACGGACTCTCATTTTCCAGCCTTGAACAGCGTTAACTAAGTGCAAAGACTGATTTTTTTTCCGTTTTCCAGCGTAACAACGAGCTCCATGCCCTGAATTTACAACGTGGAGCTGAAGTGAGATCCAAGGACACAACTTTGACTAGGTGTGGACAGGGGAAAACAAAGTCTTATTATCTGCATACACCGCGTAACTAGGACTGCATGCAGTCATGAGAGGGCCCTCGCGTCCCCCACGTAAGTCGGGGACTGACCTCACCGTCTCCCTCACTCAACAGTCTTCACTTTTATTCGTTATTGGGTCAAGTTTGTGTCCGTAGACTTGTTCAGGGTCAGTCTCTTGTGTCAGGTATGAAGTTTCGAGGCGATCGTCAATATATGCCAAAGGGATAGGGAACTTCCTGTTTCATAGCAAATGGTCGAAATTCGCCAAAATGCCCTTTTGAATCTGCAAAACCTTTCGATAACTTTTTGCCTTCGATGCGTCCAGTATAAATTTTCATGTGTTTTTTTATGTTGGTACAATAAACGCAGACTAGTTTGTTTTAACTTACAAAGCATGCAAATTGGCAAAATGGACGCCAAATTCAAAATGGCTGACTTCCTGTTGGCTGACTTCCTGTTGCATTGTTGCAATATCGCATTTAGCAGTTTCCAATGTTTTTATTCACGATTACCCCCTCAAAAATGATCAGAAAGCCACGAATGGAATATTAATCTGAAGGAAAACAACAGGTTCCTCGCACAAATTCGTGCCAGGAGCCGTTTCGGGGCCCCTAGCATTCGTCCACTGTTCCTAATAAAACAGCATGAATCCGGAGATTCTTTGCTCCATAAAAAACAAACAAACATTGAAACTGAATTATTTTTGGTTTGTGGACAAAAACAAGAGTTTGAGAACATCATCATTTCCAGGTTTGATCAACATTTTATGGACCAAACGATTGAAGAATATGTTCAATCAAGAATATATGAGAGATATTTGAAAATAATTGTTCTTTGCAGCCCTAATTATAATCACATGTGTGTGATTACATTCATCTCCACTGAGTAACTAAAATTACAATTTAATTAAAAATTCTGCTTAAGAAGATTCATTAACAATACATAAATGATTAAATGATCAACCTAAAGCCATTACTTATTTAATAATGTACTCAAACATACATTAATGAATAGAATATTGGTATAAAAACATGCAAGGAGGTCCAAAGTCTGAATAAACCAACTCCTCACTGGAGTAAAAGGAAGAAAATATGTTTTCTGTTCTGCTTGTTTTTTCCCCTCAGGAAGTTTTATGCAAACAAGCCTTTGGACCATTTTGATACACTGCCCTCAGTTTTCATCCGAGGACGTCGAGTTTGCCCAGGTTGTCAATCCACGGCACACACTTGCAATTTGCTCCCCTTGTCAAAAAAAACAACAACCAAAGACACGAGGAGAAAACAACAATCCAAAAGCTGAATAACTTTACAGAGAGAGAGAGGGCGAGATGGAGCTGTGTTTGGGCACCGTGCTGCATTTTAAACCACTGAAGCTGCTTCATTATTTTAGAGTTCTTCACAGTAGCAGCTCCCTGTGGATCACATCAGTGTCAAGGCATCATCTGTGACAGCAAAGCACCGCCGGTAAACACACAGCACAACAGCAGCAACAACAACAGCAACAACAGCAGCTCGGCTCTGGTCTCAGTTAACCTTCCTCCGCCGTTCACTCAAATCTGACCCATTTTTTTACAACTTTACAAAAGCAGAAACATTACAATTTCTCCATCTCTTTCCTCCAACTCTCATGGAAAAACCTCCACACTGAGTGTGTGAACACAAAAATAACTGCACAGCAACAGTTTCAATGAAATTTGACTGGTTTATTCAACACAGTCACACTTGTGTCACACTTGTGGTGTTGGTGGTCAAAAGTGTCCACCATGAGACCAGGCTGAGGTCACAGAAAAGACACGTATAGTTATGAATGTGAACCGTTTGATTTGATCTGGAATGAATCAGGTTTTATTTTTCACAGTGTGGCCCCAATCCGGTCCTTCCGACAATCAGGGGTGTCTTCAGACTTCAGGCTGATTTGAACAGATTATCTGGCCAAATTAAGCTGTAGTGTGAGGCCACACAGTTGGTGTAGTGGTTAGCACGAAGACCCGGGTTCACGATCTGGTCAGAACAAGGGCCTTTCCAGGTTCTCCAGTTTCCTTCCACAGTCCAAAAAACATGCAGATTTGGGGATTAGGCAAATTGAGAGGGGATAGTTGTTTATCCCTGTGATGCACTGGCCACCTGTTCAGAGTGTGACCCCACCTTTTGCCCTATGTCAGCTGGAATTGGCACCAGCGCCTGGACTGGATCGTCTAGTCTGGATTGAAACATTGAAAAGTTTGTTGTGTCTGTGGTCTCCCAGATTTTTTAAATCAAGTCAGATTTGAAAATCCTCTAGTGTGAGACAGGCTTCATTTTAGTTTTTTTAATCCATTACTTTTACATTAATGAGCTGTTAGGTTTCACTTCTCCACTTTCTATTATAGTTTTAATATTATTAAAATATCTCCAAATAATAAATGTTGTGATATGGCGCTTTATAAATATAATTTGCTTTGATTTGTGAAGTGTAATGTTGCCCTTGAACTGTTTTTGCTCACTGTTTAGTACACTTTTTTGCTTTTACTTTAAATGTCCATTCTTATTATCTTTTGCTTCTAACTCTTGTGCTGCTGTTTCCATGTAAGATCAATGAAGGTACACGTTATATAACTAAATAAATACTTCACCTCACGTAAACACACAGCCACACCAGCGAGACTCTCAGTTAAAAAAATTTAATGGAGTTCGACCCCATCAATTATCAAATACTCTTGATGGTGGAGGAGAGATTCAATTAAAAAAAGAAAAGAACAGAAAGTCATGGCTGACCACAGGATACGAAGAGATATTGTTCTTGGCCGACGCCTTCTATTCATTCATTCATCATTGACGTAAAAGGTAATAGGACTTCAGAGTTGCGCTAATGACCGATGACAGCCTCTCTGTAAAATAGATGAAAGGTGTGCCATTATGGGCTGGACTCATGAGAGGAGAGGCCATGCGGCTAATGACTCATTAGAGACATCTATAGCCAGACAGGCTGCGAGCCAAAAGGCCAGGAGTCCTTTTTAAAGACTCAATACCCCAGCTGACACTAATTGTAGCCGTCAGGACAGCATGGATTTTCATCGCAAGTAATAGCTAGTCTGCTTCCCTGACACGGCTTTGGGGTGTCACCCATGACAGGCACTGCCCGGCTCTGGGAGCCCTGCTCAACAGCGCCTCCTATCCTACACCACAAACCAGCATCAGTGCAGTTATTTCTCCAGTGTTTTCTTTAACACTCCCTAAGTTCGGTGTTCACTAAATTATCTTTAATGTCGTTCACAAGTGTTTTTTTAACTACAAAACAATGTCATGGACCATCTAGTGGCTAACATGTGTAACTGCAAGGGGCAAATAAAGCTTTATGTAAAGGATGTATAAGAGTTTAAGACACCACTATTACTTCATCTTGGGTCGCAGGAGATTTTTTTGGGGTCCCCAAACAGATGAGCAGAATTAACCCAACCAGGGCTGCAACTAACAATCATTTTCCTAATTAGTTAATCTGTTGATTATTTTTTCAATTAACTGTGAACTTGTTGATGATCACGGGGTGACAGCTCTAGAAGGGGGCACGAGACTTCCCTTTCCCTGGCCACACTGTTCAACTCTTAGGAGATATAATCTCTCCACTTAGTCCTTGGTCTTCTCCCAGTTGGACATGCTGGGAACACCTCCCTAGTGAGGCGCCCTGGTGGCATCCTGACCAGGTGTCCGAGCCACCACAACCGGCTCCTTTCCACAAATAACTACTCACGGATGACTGAGCTTCTCACCTTATTTCTAAGGGTGACCCCAGCCAACCCTTCTGATGAAACTGATTTCAGCCACTTGTACCTGTAATCTCGTCCTGTCGCTCATGACCATTGGTTAAGATTTGGAGCAAAGATCAATCTGTAGATCGAGAGCTTTGCCTTTTGGCTCGGCTATTTTTTCGTCACAGATGTGCGACAGAGAGAACGCAATATCGCACCTGCTTCTCCGATTCTGCGGTCAATCTTACACCCCGTAACAACGTTCTCAAATGTCTTGTGTCCCCAAACTAAAATTATTCAGTTATAATAAATTTTTTCATGTTATATGGAGCAAAGTAACCGACAAAATTATTGTACGTATGTAATGTTTGGGTCTACTGAGGTGTCGCTCCAAACTCAGTAGCTAATCTGCAAGCAGCTTCCTAAGCCCCGCCCATGGTCAGAATCGCAAACAAAAAACCATGGTGCAAAGGACAAGTGAGGGAGCACAAGAGTCTGATCTTCGCGAAGAAAAAGTGTATTTTCAAACTAATAAAATACAATATTTTTGAATGAATTTGTGTATTTTGATTGCGTGGTAACATTTTTCTTTGTTGTTTGATAATACTGACGCAAATCTAATTCCATAGTGGGAGGGCACTGCTATGATAACACTGTTTCTAATAGGCAAAATTATG
Organism: Solea senegalensis; assembly: GCF_019176455.1. Taxonomy (NCBI): domain Eukaryota; kingdom Metazoa; phylum Chordata; class Actinopteri; order Pleuronectiformes; family Soleidae; genus Solea; species Solea senegalensis. The sequence goes on from NC_058028.1 coordinate 2,496,899, forward strand.
AATTCATAAATAAAAAAGCAAAGCTGGCCCTTCAAAGCCTTCAAAACAAAAACAAACAAAAAAAAAGGAAAAGTTTCAATATTCTCATTGCGTCACTCAACTCCTGAAAGCACCTGCAGTGTCGAGCAGAGCCATCTCTCACTTAGACAGAGGCAAAGCACGGTGTTTTATGGCGGAGTCACACTCGCCGTCACTGTGCTAATGTGATTCAGCTCCAAAACAGTCGGAGGGAATGAGGGAATGAGACACACACACACACACGCACGGGGCTTTTACACAAATCAAGCAGGAGGGGGCAAGAGGAAAATATATATATATATATATATATATATAGATATATATATATATAGATATATATATAGATATATATGTATATATATATCTATACATATATAGATATATATATACATATATGTGTATATAGATATATATGTATATCTATATACACATATATAAAATTACAGAAAGCTTTCACGATACATTGACATAAGCGGCGGAGAGACACTTAGCAGCAGCGTGAGGTGCTCACTGCTGCTGCTGCTGCTTGCTGCTCCATTTGAATGTGAGAGTGGAGAGTGAGGAGGAAAAGACTGGTGGCAGTTCATTACACTTCAAACTGAAGATGACTGGCAGCAACTCTCACGAGAGAAGGGGGAAAAGAAGAGCTGGAGTGGTGTGTTTTTATAAAAAAAAAAAAAGATGGACTTTATCAAACATGAAAATAAGAAACACATCCTGAGGAGTGAAACCAGCGATGATAATGTTTGTTTTGATTTGACAACAAGGCGTGTAAGTGTTGCCGATGCAGGGGGATTATTATTGGGATTGAGTTAAAGTGAGATGAGCATCTAGTCTGGATAAAAGGGGGTGGGGTCTAGAGGAGTGGCCAAAAACTATATAATTATGATGATATTTCACAGAATTTCAAAGTAAAAACATTTGTTTTGATAAGATGTATAGTTTGCCATAAAAACAATATGTTATTCTATAAATAACAAAAACATGCTAAAAACTCAATTAAAAAAACTAAAGTAAATAATCAAATAATTTCATGCACGCCGTAAGCTGTAATATCTGTTAAAGACAAATTTAACAATGCTATTTTTACAGTAGTAGTAGTAGTAGTAGTTGTTGTTGTAATACTACTACTAACAATAATAATAATAATAACACATCATGTTTTATTTGACAAATTAATCGGGAACAGCACAGTCCATCAAACATTAGTTTCTAGTCTTTTATTTTCATCCACTTTCTGGTAACATCCATGAATATCATGCTGTCGTCAATAAAACTCAACACTTTTTGCACTCAGAGTTTTCAAATCAAAGCAATCTACAGTCATGGCTCAATTCATATTTAGATTTTTTTTTTAAAATCATGTATGTTCTTTGACAACAGTTTGTCGTTGTATTTCTTTTGATTCGTGTGATTTGTCCACCTGTCAATCAAATTATACTGAATGAAATTGCACCCTGGTGGTGGAACAATTGCAGAAAGAGTTGGGTAAAGCAATTAATGGTATATATTACTGACATTAAAAGTAGCTTTGTAGACCCTTGACTAATATATATCACTTCATGAACCTGAATAACATTAATGAATGAGTTAAAACATGAATTACCTGCTTATAACAACATTAAATAATGTTAACACTTGTTAAGTCTTCGAAATTTGGAAAATGACTTTCTATAAAGACAAAATAGTGATAAAATATTAAAAAATAAATCAAATTCAGTTCAAAATGTAGTGAAGTGAAGGTGTTAGAAATAAACTTGGTCCGTGTTAAGTTTCAGGGTGTAAAACGTGCGGTACGAGGCCACAGGAAGAGCCGTGTCTTATGAAACCAGTGTTTCTTTTCTTTTGTACGACGGTGAATGAAAACCACCGTGGCACCTCAGTCGACGCGTCTCAATGAGAGCAAACAAATCCATAAGCAGGAGATTAAAAGGCCATGGGAGCAACAAACCTTTAAAAGACCAACCGAGGTGTAAGCTGAGCAACAAAGGTCAATCTAATATGGACTTCTCTAACGATTGTTTTGCTCTTTGACTAATTCCCAGAGGTGGAAAAAAAAGGAAAGAGAGGAAGGAAGGAAGGGAACGAGGAAAGCGTCAGTTAACTTTTTTTATTGGGAATCTGTTTCTGACACGGTGGGAATTTGACCCATGTGAGGTTTTCTAAACTCGAAACTGACTCTCAAAGCTGCTGCTTCACTAATATCCCAATGAATGCTACTGTAGTGCGTGGGGCCGAGGCAAGCCCCGCCCCCGGCCTCACGCCTGTTATTACAAGGCTGATCTAATCTCCCCATGAGGATTTCTAGATTTAATTTAGGCATTTGGGGATGATGCTTGGCGGCGACAAGGGCAATCCATCTTCTCTTAACAGTCCTAATCTTTATTGAGGCTCCAGACTTCAGGTAGTGCATGTGATGGATAGCAGCGCCGGCTGAGGACAGTCCATTAGCAGGAAGAGGATGGAAAAAAAAGAAAAAAAAAACACAGTACCAGACCATGGTTACACCATCTGGAGTGCAGTTCAGAGGCAGTGGCAGCTCTGTTTACTGCATTAACACACACAGAAAATAAAATAAAAACAAGGTTTTGGAAGAGACGTCCACCCTGGTTAATGGTTCCAGGACCCCTCATAGATTTGGATTATCAGATTCCAAGACTGTAGAGAGTCTCTACCTCGACTGCATCAGGAGCCATTTAAGAGAAAAATGCCATTCAGTGCATGGACGGTCAATAAAACTAGACGTGGATTTAAAATAGTGAAACTAAGTCTCATTTTGTAGCGTTGAGATTTTCTTCCAATCCATGGCCCTGCATGTTTTAGATGTTGCCCTAAGACGATGCACCTGATTTGAATGAATGGGTCAGGCTTTTGCAGATGGATGACGAGCTGGGAGCAGGATAACATCTAGTTACTTGGGATACTTCCTGCATGTGCATCCCAGATTTTGGAGCTGCGCGGAAAGAGTGCGTTGGGTCCACGTTGGGTGCGCATGGCCAGCACATGTGCCACCCCACCTGTAGGTGGAGTATTAAGCCCCGCTCACCATGCAGAAAAAAACATTTCAACAGTAGAAGAAGCAGTCGCCAAGGATAGTCATCCGAGCCTCCACCGCGACCCTCGGGCGACCCTCGGACCGGCTGACACCCCGACTCCCCCGCCCGACGGACCTTTCATCTGTGAGCCGCTCAAACCAGATGTGTCCGAGGGAGTTTTAGCACTGTTCTCTTTTTCTTCTTTGGTAGTAATGCGTCCTGTACCCGGCGTCCAGACTTGTATATATTGGACGACATATTGACATATTGGACGATACCAGCTGTCAATCACACTGTCTTTTCTGGGATTTTCTTGCTCTAATATTATAATTAAAACTATATTTTTGTGTGTTTGTGTGTGTGGATAAAACAAGACATTTGAGAACAACATCATTCAAAGTTTTAGGGAAACACCGACCAAAGGACTGATCCGTTAATCGAGGGAAATAATAATACAATAATGATTAGTTGCAGACCTAATAAACACGATATAGACTAAAGTATTTGTCCACACCTGTTAAGTATTGAATTCAGGTGTTTCAATCAGGCTTTGGTCTCTAGACCTCTTATCTCCAATGAAGGACAATCATAACTCTCCAGCAGACCAAGACATTTTGGACAATGCTATGCTTCCAACTGTGTGTTTACAGCTTTTAAAGGAAGTTCCTTCTGTGTCCCAGTGGACAAAGCAATGATTATAAAGACATGGTCTGACTTTCAGTTTAACCCCATGGAGCACCTTTGAGATGAACTGGAACAGAGACTGTGAGCCAGAACCTTCTCGTCCAACATCAGTGTCTGACCTCGCCAATTCTCTACACAATGAATGGACGCATGTGAAGACGACAAGCCTTTTCCTCCCCACGCGGCATCCAATTAAGAGTGTTTATCACCGACACTCGATGGCACAGCGCTTTCCAGGTACACATCACCACCGCCGCCGACGACAGCAGGACACCCGGTTCAAAACAAAAACATGGATTATGTATCGAGACGAGTCACATCCCGCATTTGCAAAAAGACGCGTTTGTTAAACCATTCTGAGCAAACACAAAAACACTGTTTATCACACATTCATTTGGCATCACGGCGCGCTCCGTCGCCTTTCAATGGAGTCGAAATAAAAAGGGCTCCGGAGATAAAATGCAGTAAATCCATCACAAATCATCTAAGGCTCCCTGTCATCTCACACAGCATGCTAGACTATCTCAGCTTTAATTAAGTTATTCTGGACCTGCTGACAACAAAATAAATAAAAAAGGAAGAAAGAAAGAAACCGAGGGAAAATAGAAACAAGTGTGAAGTGTGAGGAGTTTCTATGGCGACCTGAAGCATCTGGCCTGATCCCAATAATTTGTTCTGTGCTGTCTTTATCTCGCTCTCTCTCTCTCGTTAAACCATTTCCACCACAGACAGTTAAACTTTGATTATAATCACTATCATTCTTCACACATAACAGCGTTTCATCACACGGAGCACGGATTATTTTCTTTTCAATCGCAATTAGCGTGTTTTATTAGACTCTGCACCTGCTTTGACTTCCCCCCCCAAAAATGACTGAAAATGTACCGTCTGCTGTCAAACATTCAGTACTGTTTATTTATTTATTTACCATGTGTTTATTTATTAAGATCCCCCATTAGCGAGACCCTAAAGCAGGGGTCAGCGAGTGAATTTGGCTCCAACTTTTTTAACTATTAAATCTTGTGCAGAAATGGTAAATTAAAGTGCTGTGTTGGTTTGTTTGTTTCTTGTTCTGAAGCATTGACAAGTGTTATATTTTTTTGAAAAATCCCTTAAATTAAGGGTTTTTTCCAATTATGAAATCTGATTTTGGTGGTGATTAAAATACAAAATGTTCCCTTTTTTCTACTTCCCTGAAGCATGAATATTATTGAATACTGAGCAAATAAAACTGTTGATCATGACTTTCATTAAATTTTAAATTTCACACCTTTAATCAAAAAAAAATTAATATTACAACTTCTTTTTCGTAATAGTATCACAATTTCTCGTGATATTATGACTTTTTTCTCATAATTTTGCTACTTTTTTCTCATAAATTACTTTTTCTGCTAACATTAAGACTTTTTTGTCGTAAATGTAGGATTTTTTTCTCGTCATTTTAAGACTTTTTTCTCGTAATAATACAATTACTTTTTTCTCAATATTATGACTTTTTTCTGGTAATATGACTTTTTTGTTGTAATATTGCAACTTTATTCTCGTCATATTGCGACTTTATTCTGGTAATATTACGACTTTTTTAATATTAAGATTTTATTTCTTCTCTTCAGTTTGGCCCTGATACCCCGCCGTAGAACTGGAGCCTATAATTCTATGACCTATTATCCTACAGTATAACAGGATGTTGATCTGCACTGACACACTGTGGGAAACTAAGCAGAACATTTACGTATCTCATGCATTCACCTACAAAGAAACTGCTTTTATGCAAAGTGTGAAACGTTTTCACACATGACAGTGAGTGGGCTTCTTTCTTTTTTTTGGCAGACAAAAGATCTGATTTGTAAAATAAGACAAAGCAGACATGAAGGATTTCCTCATGGGAGGAGGAGGAAGGGAAAAAAGAGAGAGGAAAACCTTGGCTCCCGACTTTACCCATTGTCTCCCGGCCTTTTATTTCTCCTCTACTTTGACAGAGGGATAATCAGCTTCAAATGACGCCATATTGTTGATAGCAGAGAGGCTTATTGTCCTCCTTTCATGTGTCTGATAAAAGACACAGAGAGCTACTGTTCCAGCCACTGGGATTGAGAGGAGAGTAGCATTACACTTCTCATCTCCATAAAGGCTCCATTCATCCATTTACCTCTGTGGCGACTCTGGGCTCCGTCAGCCTGAAGGAAGAAGCAGTTGAGTGCAGAAAGCTGCTTCGCTCGCCTCAGTTCTCGGGCGCGTTTGCGGCAACGCGGCCGCCCGATGTGCTGAGTAGTGACAGTCAGCAGATTCGCTTTGTTGTGCACTTTCATTTTCCGGGGGCCAACGAGGGACTGCCTTTTTTGTTAAGAGGCAACTCAGCCGGGATGAAAGAATTAGAGTTGGCGAAGGTGGGCGACGTTAGTTTTTAACTCCATCACTTTGAAATCCCAGCTATAACCATCCGTCTAACTCACTCCACAAACTCACGCCAGCCACGGCAGCAGAACGACGGGGACAAATTATTCATTTCCAGCAGCCCGACAGCGGAGAGGCTCGGCTCTGTGCTTCTCTGTCGGGCTTTATCTTTGCAGCACTGATGCGGAAACTCGACAGACCTAAAGTTAGCACAAATTAATATTAATGTTACTTAATTTTCCTTCGGGGGACGGGAATGTGAGACTTGCTGGAGCATTTTTACAGAGAGCAGTTTAATGTTTAAAGGCCAGGTTCACTCTGGTTTTACATGAGGTTTTACCCTTTGAAAATCATAAAAATATACTTTCAAAAACTCATCTATACTCAAATAACGCCACTATTCTTTAGTACTATTTAATGATTTATTATTTTTTTCCATAATTGTCATTAAAAATGACACATTTTTGCTCTCAGAAACTTGATAAATATTGATAAAACTCACATTTTCTACTGTTTTTTCATTATTTTTTTCTGGGAAATACTGTGTATACTTGCAAATGGGCGGGACAGATATAAGTGTTGAGTTGGAGAGTGCTTTTATTTTGAAACAGGAACAGAATGTGTCTTATTTATGACACAACACAAAACTTGATTTGAAATTGTGACGAAAGAGTTGTTTATTTGCTGTTCAAAAAATTTAAATAAAGTGGCTGAGTGGCAGAGTGGCTGCTCCAATTAGTTAAAGCTACAGTACGTAACTTTTGTTGATTTTTAATGCCTGTTGGTTTGTTTTTTGGAACAGAAATTATGTAACATTCATAGTTTGCTGCGTCCTTCATCTGAAATCTCTGCTCTGTCAAGCAAAACTATCAGACCTGACCGAGGGAGCGTCTGTGTATACAGCAGCAGAGCAGGGGCGGATGGAGACAAGAATCCTTGGTTTTTTTTCAGCCAAACTCCAGCCTGTTTAGAGTCGTCTCACTTTACTAGCTCAACGTCATTCAATGTCCAATCACTTCCTGTGGGGGGGGTGGGCGACACGAGATCTAAACACTGCTACACTGAGAAACATGCAGAGAGAGATGGTCGTGTGGAGTTGAAAGACTTAATCAACGCTGTGTGAACTCATTTGACGACGACAGACATTTGTTTATATTTAAAAATGACAGCTTCAATTGTCCTTCACCTTTAGCTGAAAGTTTTAACGACTCATAGTTAATGGGTGAATAAGAAAGAGATGCTTACATTCAGACAGAGCTCACAGATGATGAGTGTGCACTGTATACCCCTCTTTTTTCCCCTTGTAGAGTGCAAAACTCTTAAGGCTGCCGCATCACAGCCAGACGGCCAAACATTAGCTGGAGAGGATGGAACTGAGAAACCTGACAGTCATTCAATTCACACGTCCAATGACCCGGCTGAACAAAAGTCCTCCTCACACACACACACACACACACACACACACACAGGGCAGTATGTGTTTACAAAAATCGAACCCTCAAAGAACATAATGGTCGTCAAACGTTTTTTGTGAGCTCTGCAGAGAAAGAGAGAGAAGGGTGACTGACTCTCACTGGGTCGTCTTCATTAAAGCCTCCAGGAGAGCAAAGAAAAGCCGTAGGCCACACACACACACACACACACACACACACACACACACACACACACTCAGGCTCTCCCGGCTATCCTTTCAGGGACTTGTGTTCATGTGGACAGCCTAAACAAAGCCTTATCCCTCACCTTAACCAGGCCCACAATTCAAATCTTAGTCCCAAACTTCACCAGTTCCACTCCAAAATTGAGGTTCTGCCTCATGAGGACCAGGTTTTGGTCTCCATGAGGATTACTGGTCCTGACAAGGAAAGTGTTTATGGCAGGAAAAGGTCAAAACACGAAGAGCTTCTGGTCTGATTGTTGTACCTCTGTCGACTCTTTTAATGTCATCAAAGAATGGAACACACTTCCTGCGAATCTGAAAATCTGAGTACTATGGTCTGCCTTTTATTACCTCCACCGAGGAGGTTCTGTTTTCATCAGCGTGGGTTTGTCCTACTTTTGGCAACTTCCTGTCTTTTGCACAGTTTTTCACGGATCAATCCCAATCCCAATCTCTTATATAATGGGTAATCTGCAGATTATGTATTACGGATTTGTTGGAAATTAAAAAAAGTGGAACATGTTCAAGTTCACATCTTCAGGAACAGATCACGGTTGACTTTTCCCTGATACAAATACATGGAATAAACGTAACTAAACATGGAAACTGTATGAAACTATAACCTCACAAATCCACACTCTCTCTCTTTTTATTTCCTTTCACACTAAAATCAGAGGGTGTACGTGAGATTTATAAACCTCTGTGAAAAAAGGTGATTAACACTTTTTCCATTGCCAGCGGTTGCTCTGGTCTGTTTTTTTTTCTGTGATATTTGTCGTACTGTGCCCAGAGTGTGTGGAAAATGAGACAAAGGGCAAAAAAAAGAGTACTAAATTAAATCACAATAATTAGAATCACCTTATCTCTCGCTCCATCTTAATCTAATAATATCACTATACCAGTGTGTGAAGTATAGGTGAGGAAGAGGAGGATGACGAGAGAATAAATCTGTTTACACCGCTGTATTTTAACATTTTACTGAGAGTTAATAAATATCTTTCTCAGCTGGTACTTGGTATGAATAGTTTGAGAAGCTCTGGTGTGGAATACAAGCAAGAGGAAGTTGACGACATAGCGTGACAGACATATGCCGGTGTAGCTACTTTTGGTTGTGGTCGGAAGTCAGAGGAACGTCACAAACCCTGCAAAAACTCTCTGCTACTTTTACTTCTGTCTTATTTCTTTAACGTTAAATCAGTCTTTTGTTGTGTAGAACATTTTTAGCGACCGCTACGTTTGTGTCCATTTTTTTCGCACGCACCACAGCCAAGGTTAGCGTTTGTGATAATGGCGTTACTGAGCGAGATAACACTTTCTCAGGTGCTACTTGGTAGAAAAAGTTGGAGAACAGACGTGAAAAAAACATTCATGCGAACGGCTTTGCGCGTAGTAGAGTCATGCCAGACCATAAAACGGAGCACACGGCGAAGAAATGACCACGTTCACCTGAGTCTCACATCCGACTAAAAACCTGTGTGGATTTCAAAATGAATTTGACCTTGAAATTAATGCCAATTAAAACACATTCCCACTGGTGGAAACAAAACTGTTTAAGCCCTGGATTAAACATGTTTTTTGACCGGTGGGAATGGAGTATAGCACACACACACACACACACACACACACACACACACACACACACACGCACGCTTGTTTATCGGGCAACAATGATCTGATAAACACACACTGTCAAAGTCTATTCTCACACTATAAAGGTCATATTCGCAGGTGTGAGGTTTGTCTAATTGCACATTTCATACAATCTGGAGCCTGTGAATGGAAACTGCAAAGGCATTTCCAAAGATAAAAAACCAATAAGGGCTCACAATATTATGTGTCCCCCCCCCCCCCCCCAAACCCACCCCCACACCCCCACACATACTTGGTCTAGAATCATTGGCATTCAAATTTCCAGAGTATATTTTCCACTTGATATATTTTAAACAAGATAATCATCAGCAGAAGGAAGCCGGGTAGAAATTTCATTGAGCAAACAATGATTATTTTTATTCATAATCCACGGCGGCGAGAGGAAGAGAATATCAGGTGACATGATTCAGGGCGACACCGGCATAAAAAAAGGCCAAAAAGAAGAAGAAAGTGGTGTAAAAAAAAAAAAAACACGCACACTCGTTTGAATATGGAAAACGGGCAAAATTTCAACATGACTCTCCATCGTCGCTCCATGACTTCTCAGATGGAGATCTCGTGGTTCACAGTTTAGGTGTAAATGAACGATAACACTCTTTTTTTTCTCTCTCTCTCCCTCGTTAAATAAAATCTGTCAGAGTGTGAGTTCCATTACACTTGATAACACGCCGGACATATTTTATTCTGTTACTTTAATTCATAAGAATGTCCTGCGGTTCTTGTACCCGCTCTCAAACATATTTTTTTACTTAAAACACCTGCGATTAAAACATAACCAGTTACTCGTCTCAAAATGATTAAATCAAGATAAAATAAAGAAAGGACCATGAAGGGATTTACATCTGTCGTTTATTGAGTCGGAATGCAATAGGATGTGTCAAAAAAAGCCGACAAGGGATAAAAAAAAGTACGAGGGATTTCGTCTGAAATCCTTAATCGTTTCTATTGGACGCCGTGTCAGCTGGATCGACAGCAGATTTTTGGGAAACGTCACAATCCAGAGACTATAATCCTCCTTTGTCTCAGGCAGTGCCCTTAAAGGGAAATATGTTGGTGAATAAATGTATAATAGTATTGAGATGATCACTGACGGTGACAGGTTTGAATTCATTTCCCAAATATCTGTAAAAACTGCTGTGATGGTGGAGGTCGATTTTAATGAGGGTGTAGAAAAAGTTTGATTGAACTTAAAAGCGTTCTTTTTTGGTAAAGTTTATCGTTAGGGCGGACTCAAGGGAACCCGAACCATCTCTTAGGCCGTGTTTCTGTCACGGTACAATTCAACAAGTCAAGACTGTCACTCACGACGGAATAATATGGACACATGTACAGACATACACGTAGTCTGATTACTGTCTAGAGCTGGACTGCATCTCTGAGTGCTACCTGCTGCTGAAACATGTCTTGTCAAACTGTCACAAGAAAAAAGAAAAAAGTATGTATTCTGTGCGTAATGGGGGCGGGACTAGATGAGCTTTCGCTTCTCCTGCTTTCCCTATTCGGTTATGTGTATTGTGTGGACTACATTAATGATGATGTGTGATGATGATTGATCTAACTGACATGACCGAAATAAACATATAAATAAAATAAATAAACCAGCTGTCTGTACCACACCATTTCACTCTGGTACACCAAGGGAAGGGTGCTAAAGAATGGAACGGTTGGGGCTGGTTATTTTGGTACTGTTCCAGTGTTTCCCCTACCATTATATTAGGCACTCCCCTGTTCTATAGGTTATCTTTCCTATAGAACAGGTCTATACGAGCGTTTGCAATAGTCCCCTGCTCTCTGTATCTCGCATAGCCCGGATGTACACGATATGTCGCGAAAACCACTTAAAAAGCAGTCAAAAATAGTCCAGTCACCACCATAAAAACAAACAAACAAACAAACAAAAAACATTTATATACTGTGTATATATACGTTACTGTTTCACTTAACTTTTTACTGTTTTACTGTTTCACTTAACTTTTACTGTTTCACTTAACTTCTTACTGTTTCACTTAACTTTTTTTATTTTTTTTTATTTTGTATGCTTGTTATGCACCTATGACACCAGAACAAATTCCTTGTATGTGCAAATCATACTTGGCAATAAAGCTCTTCTGATTCTGATAAGACAGGTTTTGACCCGTGCTTGGTTGTCATAAAAACATATGATCCAATGATTAGTTCAATTAAGAGTTCAAATTACAATTCAATTGTTATATTGACTGCTGTCATTAAAAGAAACACAGGTCGAGATTGTGATTTAAAGGGTGCATTCACACCAGATCTTCTTAATCGAACCCTAGTCCGGTTGTTTTGGGGAGGTATGAATGCGTAACCGAACTCTGATGCGCATCAAAGAAGCAAACTCTGGTCCACTGTAAAAACGTAGGTCTTAGTGAGTGTGATAGTGTGTGTAATGAGTGTGAAAAGCAAACTCGGACCGGCAAAATGTTACGACCCCCAACTGCACCAATTCCCCTAATCATTAAAACGACCTTAGTGCTAAACATGATTTAATTCACGGCCTCTAACAAACAAGTTTAGTTTTTGAAGGATTTACAGCTGGAAAGGTAAAGATAGGTGCCATATGTGTCAGCATTATAGTATATACTACTATATAAGTTACTTATTTCAAGCTTTTTCTGTTGTCTTTCTTCATTTTTTCCTTAATATTAATAGATATTTGATCTAATATGTCCAATTAACTTGATCCCCAATTCTGCATGTTTTTGGACAGAAAACAACAACGCTTGCCACTGTAACTCCGTGTGACCGCCACTCAAATCTCACTTTTTGGGAAAACAACAGGAATACACCCAAGGGATAAAAAGAAAGAACATTTCCTTACATAGAAAAACCTGTGAATATCTTTGAGTTTATCATCCTAAACGTGAGCACATGCTCAGCATGATCGGCTCAGCATGACGGGCAAGGTGTGAATCGATATTTAGCTCCTCGCGGTGGAGTCAAGCCGTGAAAATAACAAAAAAACGGTGGCTGTCTGAACTAAATGTCTCAGCCTGTGACAGCTGTGAACTTCAGCCTCGAGTGAGAATGAAAAGCTTTGGGTAAAGATTCTGTGCTGCCGCTCATCAGTGGTGTATATAGTCATGATGACGACAAAAAGAACACGATATATGTATACCAACGTAAAATGACCAGCTAAAACAGCTTTTTAGCATCATTTAGCCGCTAAAAATAAAAGCTAACAGACAGACAGATATTAGTCTTGTCTTTGACCTAAATTTAAGCATCTTTTACAGTAGCTGTATGATAGCTAGATTGCTAGCAGCTAGTTATATGTTAGCACTTAGCAGTCGCCTTTTAGCTGACTTTAAGCCTCTTTTAACAGCTAAAAAGCTAAAAGATGCTTAAAGCTAGCTAGCATAGATAGAAATGGAGTAGAACAGACTCATAATTCTGGATGATGAAGGCGTGTGTGATCAAGAATTTTCACATTTCCTTTGAAAGCTGCTTTAGTTTTTTTCTGCAGTGAATATTTAACAGTCAACGACTCTCACATGAGAAAAACAGGCCACTTCACAGCTTTGATTCCAGGAATTCATCAGCACCCTGTCGGCCAAATATTCTTCCTGCAGCCAGGAAACGGGACACGCTGATGGTGAGGTCTTCAGGATTACAGCAAAATGCATGACATTTTTCAGAGGGGAATCGTACACATTCTCCTAAAATGATGTTTCTCAAGCTTTTATCTGCCGACACAACTTTTTAACTTCAGAACAAAAGAAAGGCATCCAAACAATAATAACATATAAATATATATATATTTAGTTTGAAAAGCATGGAAACTCAAAGTTCAAAGAAATAAGGACTTGCAAAGCGTTGCATCATGTGCACACCATGGCGCTCACACTCCTAACAAATCTCCAAGTGTGTGTGTGTGTGTGTGTGTGTGTGTGTGTGTGTGTGTGTGTGTGTGTGTGCGTCTACTTGTATCGGTCCAAAAAAAACTGTATGGCCTCACAACTTTAAAGGGATTTTTGAGGTTAATACCTGGTTAAGGTTAGAACTGGGTTTATGTTAGAGTTTGTGCATTATGTCTATAATCTGTCTTTACAAAAACAAGTTTGTGCGTGTGCACTTTGTGTAGTTTTGTGAGGTCCAAAAAACTTAAAAGAGTCTGTGACATACATTTGTTCATGCCTCCCCCACCTGGTTTTAGAGTTAGGGTTTGAATTGGGTTTATGTTAAGGTTAATTTAAGGGTTAGGGGTTAGACATTTAGTTGTGATGGTTAAGGTCAGGGTAAGGGACCAGAGAATGCGTTATGTCTAGGATGTGTCCTCACTAAGATACCAAAACAACTGTGTGTATGTGTGGGCATTGTGAAGTTCAAATAAACGTAAAAATCTTAAATTGTGAGGACATTTTTGTCTGAACCCCACAACTTTAAAGGGCTTTTTCAGAGTTAAGACCTGGCTTTAGATTTAGGGTTAGAATTGGGTTTTGATATAAGATATAAAACTTAGATATAAAAGATATAAAAAACAACTTTGCATGTGTGTGAACTTGTATTTATATAGTTGTGGGGACAGTTTGTCTGGACCCCACAACTCTAAAGAGGTTTTCAGGGTAAAGACCTGGTTTTAGGGTTAGGATAAGGGGTAAAGTTAGGGTAAGGAGATAGGGAATGCATTATGTCTATGATGGATCCTTACTAAGACATAAAAACAAGTTTGTGTGTGATTTTATACTTCTAAAACTCATTAAAACCCTTTATTTGTGAGGACATTTTGTCCGACCCCACAACTTTAAAGGGCTTTTTTAGAGTTAAGGTAACGGTAAGGGGTTAGAGAATACATGATATCTATGTGGAGTCCTTACTAAGACAGACAACAAGCCTGCATGTGTGTGTGTGTGTTGATTCATTTCTCTTCCCTCTCCCCTCACCATGTTGATATATGTCTGATACGTGTATGATTTTTTCTTTTTCTTTTTTCTTTTCCAATATACAACTCAAATAAGGAGACAAATGTAATTTATTTCAGGGTCACTTCCATCAGTTCCCAGTGTTGGCACAATCAGCATCTCTGAGTGAAAACGCCGCTGCCTTCAAAGCAAAAAAAAAAACAAAAAAACAACAACAACAACAAGAAGAAAATAAAAAATAAAAATCTCCATAACTGTCAGTGGCAGATGTGACGGGGGTCTACGTGGCTGCATCATAAAGGTCTAATTTAGGTCTGTTTTTCAGAGCGCGGAGCTGCACGAGCACGCCCACCGATTGCCACATGACCTCCGCAAAAGAAGTAAAACACTGGGTGTTTTCCCCGCGCGCAGCCATAATGACACATTACTATTTCTGTCGCGGCAGCTGGTGGGTGGCTGCGCGGAAAAGTCACTCCGTCTGCCTCCTTCATTTGCCCCCTGGATCCTGTGAGACGCAGAGAAAGTTGACTTTCATATACGAATGCGTCTGCTCATCAGACATGTTAACAGGACTGTACTTCTCTTTTTACAAGTCCACGTTTCTTTTTTGAAAACGATATATATCATTAAATCATAATGAGTTTAACATTAAATTAATAGTGGGTGATGAATTAGCACAGTTTAAACATGCTGCCATGTTACTTAATGCTGTTTATAAGCTATTTACTATCAGTTAATTCATGTTTTAACTAACCATTTATTGTTGTTATTTAGGTTGATTAAGGTTTATAACGCTCCTGGTGTGTTATCAGTTACCAAAGTACAGATTGTATTAACATTTTCACTGAAAATGTGTTAATAATTGTTCAACATTAATAATTGTAACGTCGATGGTGCAGAATTTATGCATAAAAATGTCAAGTTGTGAACACTTCAAAGATTCCTTTGTCTTAAATCAAATGAATATTAACTATTAGCCTGGTGATTTAAGTTAATTGATTTAATTGTTTTCATTTGTCATTTTTCTACAAACTGACCTAAGTTTTGAAGTACTTTAGTTCAAGGTTAAGTGTTTTATTCGGGTTCATTAAGGTTAATAATTTATACACAATTCATTCTATTAAGGGTTTATAAAGCTACTGGTAACGTCAGTGAACAAACAGCGACAATTTTATTATTGTGTTTATTGTGTTATTAATGTGTTTATTCAAAATTAAATTACTCTGAAAAACATCTTATGTTGTGAACATTTGTCTTAAATTTGTTTTAATGCCTCTTATCACGGCTGCTATTAACCTGGTAATTTCACTTAATTTATTTAATTTATCTCATTTGTTGGATGACTGGTGCCACAAAACAAGAATTTTCTACAAACCAACTACATTTTACTTATAAATTGCTCCTCTGCTATAAAAAGGATTTTTTTTTGTGGTCCAGTATGTAACACGTAGAAAAGTAAGTATGTTTGTAAAAGTGTATAATTATCGGTTTAAAATAAATTGTTTCATAGACTTTTATACACACATTAGACAAGTTTCTACCATAACACAACAAAAAAGCAAACTTTGCAAATTTAGAACATTTTTGGCATGTGAGAGCCACCGTAGTTTCCTGGCACACTTGGTTAACAGGAAGAGTGAGCATTAAAATCCTTTGTTAGTTTCAATTTTAGTAATAAGTACATACTGTACGTTTAGGATGTGCCTTAAAATTAAAATAAAGCAAATTAAAATACTTGTTATAGAAGAAAATTCCTGTTTATATACACATTTTCATGTAGTGAAACTGAAATAGTGTGTGCAGCGACGTGTGTCCCGTAGTTTACAGTGTTTTTTTGTCTCAGATTTAAAAGAAGGATGTGCATATTCACATTTGCTGAGGAAGAGGGAGCTCATGCTGACTATCCAAACACCTACTGCTCTTAAATTAGAACATTTAAGCAAAGATGATCTCATGCACGTGATGATCCGCAGGTGCACCGCTTCACTGTGACTATCAATGTCGCATCAATTATCACTAAATTATTAAATCGTTTAAGAGCAGCTGTTCACGTTTTTGTACACAGCAATACTGGGAATTATGTTGTAATAATTCACATCCTTTATTCAGGAAATGATGGGAATTCTTATGTTTACAGTCGAGTCTGTTTAGTCATTTAAACTTGTAAATAAAAAACTATTTCATGTCTTTTAACGTTTCTTTCCACACCAACAATGCATCAAACCGCGATGTTTGCGTACTGTTTACACCTCAAGTTAATACTGTGCCCGTGCATGAGTTTACCAATACAGAAGTGTGCTAGCAAGCTAATGCTATCTGCTGAACTTGAAACAACAAGGAAAAATACCACAAATATCGTAAAAATTTAGAAAAAAAAGTAGATATACAGACTCTGAGAACAACATTTGATTAGCAGTGGGAGTAATGTTAGCATAAGGCTAACACCGTGTTCCATTTACACGGAATGCTGAAGTACAAGAGGTACTGAGTCCAATGAAAGTGAAACAATGAACTGCTAATACAAATTGCGGGGCGGAAATTCCGCATTCAGACAACAAATCATTCTCCAAAATCGCTAGTAAAGTGCTATGTTTGGGCATGTCGAGTCCCGCCCCACTCTACCTCATTATGTCATTTCGAAATAATAATTTTTTTTGACAGAACTTGCACTCAAGCAATTGGTTTTTCCAATTGCTTGAGTGCAAGTTCTGTCAAAAAAAATGTCAAAGTTGTACCAAAATCTTGGCTGTATACAGCCAGAAGGTCGCCAAGTAAGTTTTGGCCCTAGAGATGAATTCTTTTCTAGGCAAATAATTATTGAGCCAAAACATCACATCTAATCTAAACTGTACAATGTACTGGTTTAAAACAAAACAAAGGTAATCTTTGAGTCAGTTTCTAGATAAAATTGGCGTTTTTGTTTTGATTTTTCATCTGCGGGGCCATATACTGATGCTGGTGGGCCAGGTTTGGCCCACAGGCCACCAGTTGCTGGCCCCTGGTATACAGTTTATACCCGAGTATTACATAGACTTCGCCACTGACGCATGAGTCAACAAACTGGGCACAAGATTCGTCTTCTTTCAGGCACTAAATACTGCACGCAATCAAAGGTGAAATCAGCATTTTCTGGTTTATTAAATCCCAGCGAGAGTCAGTTAATTATTATTCTTCTTGTGCCTTATTCTCATGATTATTCTCATTATGAATTCAGTTAAAAAATACAAAGAAACACAAACATTTTCTCCAACATTTTGCACAGACTAAAGAAAATAGGGAGATCCCTCACAGCAGCAATGGTCAGAGTATTAATAATTTCATATTTAACGGCTTAACTTCTCCCCCACACACAGACGTTTACTGGATCAGCGCCTGTTTACCGACAGTATGTATTTACATGTATACGACTTGGAGTTTCTGCACAGATGATTTAAATCTGAAATACAGTCTTAGTGCAAAGGCGTCTGTGAAGAGAAACTCTGTGGGTAAACACTATTTTTAAAACAATTCATAACAATATACATATCACAGAGTTTAATGCCTGTGTGGGAATGTGGATTCATTTCTGGGTTCACAAGGTCGTTCTCTGCTGTTTCTTTACAGTGCAGCTCCCGCTTTAAAGGTCCAGTGTGTGATATTTAGGTAGGGTTTATTGACATATACTGAATTAGCCACCCACAATTATGTTTAAACATGTATATAATTGCTATAAAACTAAATTGATTTACCTAAAATGCGCTATTTTTTAAGTACTTTTATAAATGCTGCCATCTTGCGGCACCATAATTGTACAGTCAGAGTTTTGTAGCAGGAGTTTTAAACGTGACTCATTTAAATGTAAATGAAGTTTTAAAAAACTAACAAGAGTCAAAAACCCTCATTTGTGTTCTACTTAGACTGTAGAATTGTGGTGGTGCAAGAAGGCAGCCTTGATAAAGAAAGCTTAAAGCTTATTTTACGCAAATACATTTAGTTTTAATGCAATTATATATGCATTTAAACATATCTGACATACAAAAAATAAAACTCTGCTGCTGTAGTGACTCTTAATGAACTAGATTTCCCATTTTGTGTACTGTTAATAATATAATTATAATAATATAATGATTATTGTGCATCATTTGAAGTCTTTTTCTGTAAAGTTCTTTTATGGACTTTTTACTCTCTGAACTTGGCTGTCCATTACAACAGCAGCGTTTTATGTTTTAATTTTTCCAAACCAAACACACGTCAGTTATGTTTAAATAGGTATAGAATGGTTTTAAATGAAACACAATGCTTAAAATAAGCCTTTTTAAGAAATGTAAGCGTGTGCCTTGCTTTATAAAGGCCATCACATTTGTTTGCTGCCTTTATAAAAAGTTGAAGTAGTTAAAGCAGCAGGGTTTTTATTTTTTATTTTTCCATACCAAAAACTTGTCAGATGTGTTTAAATACTGTAAGTCTATAATTGCTTGACAAGTTACATTTATTTGCTTTAAAAAGTACTTTAAGCATCTATCTATCTATCTATCTATCTATCTATCTATCTATCTATCTATGCAGCTAAAAGATACTAAAGAAAATGCAAAGAGTTAGTTCAAATAAAAGGCTTCTAAGTGCTAATATGTACGTAGGTAGGTAAGTAGGTTGGTAAGTGGGTAGCAATATATGTGTATTAACATAATACATAGTTCTAATACACCCAATATAACACATGTGAGGACATTTTATAAATGTGGATTCCTTATGTTAACATTTTATAAAGCTACATATAAAGTTCATGTTATGCCACTGGAGTTAAGTCCCAGTGAGTTGCTCATAGGGGGATTATAGAAAATAATAATAATCATACTAATTGACATTTTCATAGGGCTCAGTCTCAATTTAAATGGATTTATAACCTCTCATCGACAGCAGACTCAATTATAATTTTCATTTGAGGAATCTGAAAATCATTTAACCTTAACGTCGGTAAAATGTCAGACAGAACTGCTCCAGGCTGTGTTTTCAGCCTCATACAACAAATATTTAAAAGGTTGATTTTCAAGAATGGCCGGAGAATATCTGTGGGGTTTTACTATCCTCATTATTATTATTGTTTTTAATTGGAAATAAGGTTACTGATTGATGACATCATTACCAATGACTGCGGCTCTATAGCCAAAGCCTGTTTAACATTGACCAGTAAGAAAAACAAGCCAGTATGTTCGGTATTGATTTTATTTTTGTTGTTTATTCGTTTCAGTTCAGTTCTTAAAGTAAACTTCATCCATCTCTGCATCTAAACACTACATTGTTACCGGCCTGTTCCACTTGACAAACCCGAGCTATTAGAGAAGACCAAAACAACAGTTACGCTGCTGAAGGAAGGCAACGTTTTTTTTGACTCGCTCTCATCTGCAAATTAGCCAGTGACGAGCTTCAACTGTGAAGCTGCAATTAATCCAGGCCACAGAGACACTGTGTGTGTGAGTGTGAACTAACCTTATGGTTCCAATTAACCTGGTCAATTTATGCCAGTATTCATACCATAATCAGCATAGGCTGGTTATTATTTTCCATCTTCTGACTACAACTGGAACTCGCCATTGGTTGCAAGTTGCTAAGCAGCTAGCTAGCAGTTACTCACAAGCCTTTTTCTTTAAGCGTCCATCCATTTTTTTAACGTCTTTTTAACATTTTAGGACCTTTAAGAATCCTTTTTTTTTTAGCATTTTAGCATCTTTCTTAGCGTTTTAGCATCTTTAAGCATCTTTCTTAGCGTTTTAGCGTGTTTAAGCATCATAGACAGACCATAATACCATAATGAATCGTTGCGCGAAATACACAAAAACTACACGCATTACAATTTACTAAGTAATACAGTCACTGCAGACTAAAGATTGGATGAATTATTAATTTTATTAAATCGAAGGGATTGAGAATCTTGTAAAACAAAAATCTGTCTTACAGTGGACGAGCCAAGTTATATCAGAACTAAAAATACTCCAAGTGAAGAACAATTACCTCAAACATGTAAACAAGCGTTGCCCTGCAGTGATTAATGCCACGTCTTCCATTCTGTTCAAAATAACCTTTATATTATGGACCATTAGTCCTGTTTACATCCTTGTTTGTCTTAATTTACATGATAATGACATTCAAGCTTCCACTTTCCCTGTAGATCCTCATGCTTGTAGCTGCTTAGAGAAATGTCCTGCATATTAAAATGTGTTTTTACGAAAACACACACACACACACACATACTTCAAATGCAGCTTCAAAAATCCTGAGATGTCTTTCAAGTTTTTTAAAGGTCACACAGTTTGATCATTGAAGCTTGTGACAGATGCTGGATCTTCCACATCTGACCCAGAAAATTGAACCAAGAATATTCATGTGTGTGTGTGTCCTTGGAGATTTCCAGAGACTGACTCTCTCTCTCTCTTTCATGACCGTCATACGACCCTTCCTGCAGCACACGCTGGCATACTGCCACGCCATACTGTAAAAACGCTACCAGATGGCCTCCGTATCGTCACACGGGCTGATTCTGTGGTTCTGGCTTAACGTGGGTGACGCCCACTCCATTTTTTACTGTGATTGTAGCTGCTGCTGTTTTGGGACTCACTCACTCACTCATTCACTTTCAGACACAGAGATGAAACATTCCCCAGTGGCGTGGTCATAAAAGCAGAAACTATCAAAAAAGGGAAGAAAGCCTTGGATTTGTTGCCAGTTTTCACTCCCAAACTAAAAAAATCTAAGTCTTTTGCAGATATTTTTTAACTTAACTCACCTAAATTAGCTTTTTTTTGGTTCCCTCCACTGTAAGCCTCTCATGTGTTACAATTCCAAATGAAACATGGACACAAACAGCCAACTTTTCCAGCTATCGTTTAAATATCCAGATGGCCTTGCTGAAAAACACTTGCTGCTTCTCTTAATGCAGGACTCCTTAACGTCTGCAATCACCATCTGGAGGAAAAATGAAAGAGCATTCCGCAGGTTCCACAAAATATTCTTTTTTTTACCTCATTCCCAAAATGTGTAAAGCTTAAAACTTCAGTAAAAATCCTCACTTTACAGTAGACTTTTACCGTGGTATAATTTATGGTTTAGTTAAGGTGTTTTTAGTGCCAGTGATGAGTAGTTCAGTTTTATGGTGGAGAACCAGGATTTGATTTCCTGCCGTCACAGAGAGAAGATGTGTGTTCAGTGCAGATGTAGAGCTGCGTTTCAGTGGAAATTAACCTTGTATAAATGGAATATTACATCCAAGTGAAAGGAGATACAGTATATTATGAACAAGAGCGGCCCCAGGACAGAACCCTGGGGAACACAGGTAGTGATGACAAAATGTATCATATTAATTATATACGTTACGTTCTCATTTCTTAAAATACATACAATACATTTTTAAAATATTTATCCATGATTGAAATTGGAGCTCATTAAATGATGGATTAAATCCGCGCTAATGGCCTTCACATTTTCTCTGTCACTTCACATTTAACGTCTAAAGTTTCTTTCTCTGTTTATTTTGTATACTTGTACAGTGTAACTCTCTACTTAAGCGTTTTCTCTGTAATTTAAAGGTAAATCTAATTGGTTTGATATTAATGTGTTTTTTAAAATCAAACTTGATAATTATTGATAAAGAATGAGAACTTTTTAAAGAACTTTTTTTATATTTAACCCAGTTCTTAAACTCAGTTTTTGAGTTTTTATTAGCTACTTGACACCTGGCTAATTGTTTACTTATTTTAATTTCTGTTATGACACTTCATTACACTTTAACCACATCATTTGATTGAATTTTTTTGTGTCAGTTTTCATAATAATTAATGCTAATTTTAGAGTTATTTACCTGGATCATTTAATTTAAACTGCCATATTTATTTTAACTTATAATTAATATCTAATCATTCATTCCACTTTTGGAAGAGTTCATTCTTTCAGTTGATATTTATTTATTTTTATGGAAAATTCTTCTACATTTATTTCAATATTATCTTAATTATTTAATAGCATTGGTGTAACATCTGTGTGACAGGTGATGTATTCTCTTTCTTCTCTTTATTATTATAATAATCACAAAAATATTCTGTAATTTTTAATCGGAGGAGCTTGGAATGACAGCTCTTTTAGTGTCCTGTAGTTTTGTAAACGTGATTGTGGCTGCGACACAGAAGTGTAGCCTCAAATGTGGGTCAGCAGCTCTGGTGAGACGTCCACTGCCCTCGTTTTGTTATATGAAAAAAATATCTGAGGAAGCATTAGTGCTGGTAATAAAGGGAAACTTTAAAAAAAAAAAGGTTTTCATGATAATTCAGGTTTTTTTGGCTCGTTTTTACATCATTATTTGTTTTAACGTATATATTTAATTATTTTTTCATTTTTTATATATCGCTTTTGTTCTATAGTCTATGTTTTGTCTGTGGACCCCAACAAGAATGTTTTGATCAGCTGATAACACGATATTTTTGATCGTGACTTTTGTTAAACTTTATTAATAAAACACTGTACAAAAGTTTGTTAACTGTAAAGTGTTTTGTTACAAATACAAAAGTGAAGATTTTAAGTTTCAGTTCACAAGCTTAATACATTCAAAAACGGCTTCATGAATATCCCCCCCAAAAAATGGAAATTCACCACAATCAACTTATTGCGAGCTCTTTTTATCGCAATATACGATAAAATCCTATGCCTTTTTGCAAAACATCACTGTCTGACTCTGCATTTCAGGAAGAAAATAGAAAAAAAGGACTTTCAACAACCCGGAGCCGAGGGGAACGTCGCCGCAGCGGAGGAAACAAAACAAATCAGTCCTAATTGTATCTAAAATTAGACGACTGTGAGACGAGGGGATTTAGTAATAGAGAGAGCGAGGCAGCGGATGAAAGAGGAAGAATAGAGTGAAGATCATTGAGAGGTGAGTGACGAAGGCCGTGCCAGGCTTTAAAAACTCCTCACCTCAAGGTTACAAGCAGCCGGGCTCTGTGCGGCAAAATGAAATACTCAAGGAAGACATAAGTCTCATTAAGGCCCATAAAGGACATCCCTAATAAAATCCTCAGCCTGACATGCAAGAGCTCTCCAGTGATGGCTGATTAATTGCCGGTGCAAATGAAAGCGTGAGAGGGAGCCGAAGCTCTGTGGCTATAATTTATCCTCTACCTTCCTGTCTTGTCCTCGCAGCCTGGGGGAGAGAGATCACCCAGCAAGACAGGGGGGGACAGAGAGTGGGAGGCTGCTTTTTAAAGGAGACGAGGAGACTTTAGTCTTTGCTGGAAAATACCGTCAGCTGCGCGGTGACATCGCTGAATGAGTGTCGACGCGACGTGAGTGATTTAAATGACACTGGGGTTACACTTAAAGCTGTGGCGACGATAAATAAAGTGTCTGTTACATTGGAAGTGTTGTCGAATCATAAAAAGAACACCCAGAACAAGCTCCCAGCAGTCCACTGCTCAGTTAAGTGGTGTTCAAGAGTCAAACATTGCCTCATGGACGTCAGCAGTGGATGAATTGGAAGAAACCTTATCAGAATTGAATTTTTGATACTTTTAGCCAGACGTGGGGGACTCTTCTGACTTAAGTCCCAAATTTGAGGACTTGAGACTTCCTTGACTAACGCTGTTGGTCGTTTTCACACCCAATAGTCCCCGCTAGACTCGGTACGATTGGGGACTGAGGCGGCACTGCATCAAGAAGTAGAAGACGAGACAAACATTTTTAGGCGAGAGTTCGCTTCTTTGGTGCGCATCAGAGTTCGGTTGCCCGTTCACAGCTCCACAAACCAACCAGACTTTCCGAGCACACGGACTAGGATTCGATTTAGAAGGAGCTGGTGTGAACGCAGCCTTAGACTTGACACTCGTGACTTCAGACTCCACCTAAAATGACTCGAAATGACTATGTGATTTAGAGACATTGGGTGTCTGTAGTTTTTCTTTTTATTGACGTTAATTATATATTTTTCAGTTCAGGGACCATGAAGCAGTCCCTGTCTGAGTAAATACAGCGTTTCCGTTTCTGATAAAACTCTGAATTTAAATGTGAAATATCTGGGAAATCATCTTCATCTTCTTCTATATTCATACTACTAGAAGAAGAACAAGAATGACTTTACTCGAGACTTAAGTGTGACTTGCTGTAGTCCCTCATCTCATGAGGTAGGTGATACATGTCCATTATTATAACTCCTAAAACAGTGCATAATAATAGCCATGTATCACCTATCTCATGACGCGTACTGTCATTTTGCAGCATGCACAGCTATACTTATAATTGTCATGTTTCATAATTCATTATAGTAACAGATGTCTCTCTCAAAATCTCTTAAATATTTATCTATTTCTTTTGCCTTTTAACTCGGCATTTGTGGCGACAACGAGAAAGAATTTCATTGCACAGAGAAACGTGTTTTCTTACTGTACATATGACAATAAACTCTTTGAATCTCGAATCTCTGCTTTTAACTCAGCTTCTACAAGGAAACTTCCGATAGTTACACGTGCACAATTCGCCAGCCTTTTTGACCTGGCAGGGATTCGAACCCTCTGGTTTTCTGAGCAAGCCCAGGTCCTTTTCCACTTAGCCACGGGCTACCCTATTATGGTGGTTCATGTGTTGAGGATTGTTGGGGTCAGATGACTACCTGAATATACTGAATGACCAGATTATTCCATCAATGGATTTTTTGATGGGGCATATTCCAACATGACAATGCCGGGATTCATCAGCTCAAATTGTGAAAGAGTGGTTCAGGGAGGACAAGACATCGGTTTCACCACAGAGTCCAGACCTTAACCCCATTGAGAATCTTTGGGATGTGCTGGAGAAGGCTTTCCGACTCTCCCATCACCAATTCTAGATCTTGGTGAAAAATTAATGCAACACTGGACGGAAATAAATCTAGTGACACAGCAGAAGCTTATCGAAACAATGCCACAGTGAATGAGTGCCATAATCAATCAAATATTAGAGCAGGGGTGTCGAACTCATTTTTGTTCAGGGGCCACATACAGCACAATTTGATCTCAAGTGGGCCGTACCAGTAAAAATAGTAAAATAATAGCATAATAACCTATGAACAACAAGAACTCCTTTGTTTTTTCTCCTTTGTTTTACATTTAATGAAGGATATTTTTACAAAACATGAAATTTCTTGAGAAATATAAGTGCAATTTCAACAATATCATGCCTAAACTTACTATTTACACATCACATCTGGATCTATAAAGGCACAAACATTTAGTCACTGGTATCTGGAAGTGAAAAATATTGTATTTGACATTACGTTTAAATTGTAATCGTAGTGTGAAATTTTAACAAATTCATCCTATGGGCCGGATTGGACCCTCTGGTGGGCTGGTTCTGGCCCCCGGGCCGTATGTTTGACACCCCTGTATTAGAGTGTGTTGGTTTTAGGTGGTTACTTTTGACCAGGCAGCGTATGTATGTATGTATATATAGAGTTGACTCAACAATCTTGAATAACATCGCAACATGGCCTTTGAGGGACCGGTCAAATGAGTTCAAACTAATTACATATATGTATTTATTTATTTATTTGTTGACAGGGTTGTTTGTTGGGCTCAAGTCTTTTTAGTGAAACATCGAGTACAAGACCACTTGTAAATGACCACATTTAAATTGCTGCCAAATACTGGATAAAATCTAATTTTATTCGAATCCAATATAGGGACAGCCTGATTCCGCTTTTATGATTCTGATACCAGTCCAATACTTATGTCTTTTACATATTAACATCAACAGCAGCAATAACAAGGTCTAACGAGGTCTATGAAGAACTCGGGGGGCAACATCAAAAATGACCCAAAATGTATTTTTGGCAGCCATATATCAAGTAAAGTCTGTGCTGTTTTATGAAAGCTGATCCATCAATGACATCATCTCACTGATTCTCTGTCAGACAATAAATAATATATATATATATATATATATATATATATCTTCTTTTTTTTTTATCGTGTCCTTCTGTCATAGCTGTGTTTGATAGCAAGAGGTTTCCTTTGCCGGGAGGGCAGAGTTGTCAAACACGCGGCTAATGAGTGACTAATTACCCTCCGTGAGAAGCTTTGATGCTTTGCCTTTTGATCATTTCCGAATCAGAATAAAGTGGATTAATCAGTGGTTAAGGGAGGCTTTCAAGAACAGCCGGTGATATAAGGCCGCCGCCGCCG
Source organism: Solea senegalensis (assembly GCF_019176455.1). NCBI lineage: Eukaryota > Metazoa > Chordata > Actinopteri > Pleuronectiformes > Soleidae > Solea > Solea senegalensis. Next base: position 2,523,393 of record NC_058028.1, read on the forward strand.
CCGCCACTGACATTATGAGACAGACACGGGGGTCCAAGGACAATCTGAGCCGGGATAAAGCCCAGCTGAGGCTACACACACACACACATACACACCTGCCCTCACACTGGCACTTAAGGAGGAGGAGCGGGGAAAGAAACAAAGAGTGCAGAGGAAAAAAAGGTAATAAAGAGAAAATATAGCTTCAAGCAGCAATATTGGGTCCTTTCATCCATGTCGTCATGGGTGAATTCGAGCCTTCGTTGACCATCTATTCAACACAAGTTTTTAGGTATTTCACCAAGTTTTAGGTGCATCCAATAATCCATGAAAGATGTTGCCACTTAGCTCTGTTCAAAATGGAATATTTCCACATAGACATATTTATGGTGGGACTATTATCAATGATAGCAAGTTTGGTTCATATTGGACCTTCCACAGTGGAGTAATAACACCTTTGTGTTTTTTTGCTGACACATCAGAATTTGCCCCAAATTTTTATCGCCCCCTAGCGCCTACACCTTGTGACATTTAGTGAAGCTTTCGATAACTTTTACACCTCATTTTGTCCAGACTGGGGAAGCTGTAGGAGGGGTTTGTTCAAATACCGCATGTGCCAAATTTCCCCAAAATTGCTGATTTATCCAAATTAGCCGCCTTCCTTTTGGATTGGGGTCATGGACTAAATATCATATACATATTTTGCTAAGCAGAAATTGCAAAAACAATCAATTAAAAGCTGCAACAGCATTTTAAGAAAGTTGCGTTAGGCATGATTCAGCAGAATACCTGTTACCTGGAGTTTTTTGTCGCCGCCTAGTGTCTGCACTGTGTGATATTTAGTGAAACTTTTGACAAATTTTAATCCTCATCTTGTCCAGAATAACGTGACCGAATTTGAAGTTGATCACAAGAAAGCTACCACAAATACCGCATTTGGAAAGTCACAAAAATTGCTGTCTTATCCAAATTGGCAGCCTTCCTGTTGCGTTCTGCTTAGGGTGGAGTTTAAAAAAGTATGTATTGCAGCATTATCTGTATTGGTGGTCAGTAGGCCCTCGACTTTTGCTCACAATATCTGGGGTGTGCTCATATGACTTTGAGAAACTCTGTGTAATCCAGCACAATACTTAAATTTAAGATTATTGGCTGTCACTGTCGGCTGCTGGTGCCTCTGCTGCAGCTCTAACAGATGATTCATCAAGTGGCCCAAGTGACGACGACGCTGACGACGACGATGATGATTTAAAAGGCTTGCTGAGAGGAAACAGCTTGTCTGGAAGCCATCGTTCCTGTCGTAGTTTCCGCAGTCTGGCGCGATACATCCCCCGAGTCACCTTCAAAACGCGGCTCCAGATCCTTGTGACTGAAGGTTTGATGGCCCCTCGTAAATACAGCTCATGATTATCATCCAGCAGCAAACAAGCCCCCGTTTTTCAGGCCATTCTGACAAGAGTTAGGGTAAACCGAGGGGGCTACGCGGGGCATTGTGCATATCTCCTGTGACTGATGTGTCGTCGCGACGGTTTAATACTCCATAATTATGCCATTGTGGATTCCTGATGGCCGAGCTGCTCCGCGACGACAATGCATGACCGCAAAGTGGAGAGTGAAATGTTTTGGGTGACATCAGAGGTGATGAATATTCAGAGCGATGGCCGGAGAGTGTTTGTCTGACATGTTCACGTATTTAGAGAATCATCAAACACAATTATATATGATCTCCAGACACAAATGCATCAGCCATGCAATAATACTTGTACTTTTACCAAGACGGCGTCAACTTTACTGCAACACAACTGCAGTTTACCCCAATCATAATCACACAAACAACAATCAATGTCACAGATCAAGGTAATAAAGCAGTTCAAAATAAACGGATAAATAAAGGATAGATGGACATGTCCTGTAAAGTGCACAATATGTGTAAAGACGTGTAATTGCTTCTGTATCAGAGTGACTGAAGTTGTATTTAATTAACAAAAAAATTCAATTTTCATCAACAAAAACAGCACAGCGGTGTGCCTGGGATTAAGGTCACACAATTCTGACCTCAGATGAAGCTCAGCAACACCATGTTTAATTCAGTATTTTTTTCCTCGCAGCACACCACACCACACCACACTTTCCAACCTTGGCACCGGACAAAAGAAACTGGGGAGAAAAAGAAATAAGAAAAAAAAAAAAAGAGAGAAAAAGCTGCCATCCAGCTCCAGTGCACACAGAAATTGGAGAGCTGATATCTGTGTCAGTGAAGGCATCGCATAATACAGTGAAGTGAGCTGAAACCTTGACTCAAGTGACTGAAAACGCGGCTATTGAAGCACGTCTTTAAACACTTCATTCACTCTTTTACACGTTTAACTACAATTTTAAAACTGCTTACTGTAAATAAATGCTGTGTGAATGTTGAACTACAGCGACAATAGAGACATATCAACAATCTGCAGGGCTACAACTTATTGTTTTGTCCATAAATGAATGTTGAAAAATGTCAATCAATGTTCCCCAAACCTCCAAATTGTCTTGGTTTTAATGATGTCTTTGTTACATGCAGCAAAGAAACCAGATTTAAGAAGCTGAAAAATCAGAGAACGATCAAAATGATGAATTGATTATCAAAAGGTTGACCATTAATAAATCTGTGTAGCCCTATAATATATTAATTACAAGTGTAAATAAGTATTTTATGGTTTAACAGCCTTGCGGGTCCCAATATGCCAAAAACTTAAGCGGAGACAAACTGCGAGTGATAAATAAATTTAGCTATCAGTGTAAAACTTTAGAGAGATATATAGCAGTTAAGATCAGATTTGTGACATTTTTTTGTTTAAATTACAGCTAAGTTCGATACTCACTGTATGATGGATTTAAAGGAATGTGATTACTTTAATTTACTTTATGCAATTTAATCCAATAAACCGAGCCGAAAAGTGGGCTTGATGCCATCAAATCTACTATGCTAACTATATTTTATTGTGACAAAGTGGGTATACTAAACAGGTATTAGTAAAATAAAAAATGTATTTGCATTGAAAAATGAAATAATTATTGATGTGATTAATTTTGGATACAATGATATAGCGTGAATTGCCGTTAGCCTTGAATATTTGTTCTGCAACCTTACTTTAATGGTGTGATGCTGTTAAAAATACTGCTGAGTAGAATAATGTCTCACATTTACATCTTTGGAAGTTTGAACTGTGTCCATGTTTGCGAAGTTAGACATGAAGACAAACACAATCTCAGGCGAGTCACTGTTAGCCATCGTTAGCTAACACTGGTAACTAGCAAAAGAGCAGCAGCAGCAGCAGCAACATGTCCACAAATAAAAAGTCAACAGCAGTATATGTACGACTGATTATACGAAATCTATTAACAGAAGTGCTATTAACAGTTAAAGCAGCAGAATTGTTTTTACTATTCATGCTAGCAGGAGCCATCTTGGGGGCTGGAAAGCTAATTCAAACGGGTGTTCCAGTAAAAACTCATGACTGACCTCAAAAAGTCAGACCTTTGGACGAGTGGGACGCAACACGACTTCCAGATTCTTTTTTTATTATTATTATTTTTACAGTTGTTGTTCCTGTTTTGTTTTTTTAGCATTTCCTGAAAGAAACCACAAGATGCAGAAATAAAAAATTCTGCTTCCTGTTCACACACACACACAGACACACACACACAAAATACAGTGGTATGGATGTAGCCTTAATTATTGAGGACATGACAGTGTGGCTTTACTGTGTCTTTATATTTGACAGTAAAATGACTGTGTGCAGCACAATTGTTTTCTTTGTCTTCAGAGTAAAAAAAAAAACACAGGCATGTTTGTGTGTCGTTATTGAACATACAACACATATCACACACACACACGTGTATACTGCATATTATACATATATACAGTGCTTAACAAATTCATTAGGCCACATGTTAAGAAAACGAGAAATAAATATTTTAGAAACTTTTCAACTAAAAAAACATAAACTGAATTCACCTTTTTATCGCCAAATTTGAGCCGAGAAGTCAGAATTTAATCAAGCATAACATTTAATTCAACCACTAAGTAAACTGTAATAACTATAAACTCTTTACTACCATTTCTGCTTTTTGTCTGGTGACTTTGTCTCTATATTTAACAACTTTACAGAGCGCTGGTGACATTTTTTCCCCCTTCAACAAAGCGACAAACAAAGCAAGTTACGACTTTCTGACTTTCGTTTTCACTCTGGGACCTGTTTTCAAAAAATATAACGTCATTTCTATGCGGATGAAACGCCAATACTTTAAAAACACCTCTGCGTATTCAACTACAGTCATTTCCATGTGGACGGGCTCTAAAGTAAAGTATATTCCAAGAGTTTCTCCTGCCGCTTAAACACAAGCTCGGCTACTTTCTGATGGTTTAAATGATTCCGGCGCTTCTTCTCCTGCTCCTCAAACACTGGAACACTGTGATGGATTACGCCACGTCAACCTCGGCCGTGCCGAGCACATTTGAATAAATGTAGATTTGAGATTTAGTGAAAGATGAGGCCGACGTGTCAACGTGATGCACGGCGGCTGCATGCTAAATTGTCTCCAAAGCATTTGTGAATAAAATGATGTGCTGCAGGAATTTTCCAAATGTGTCATAAAACTGAATCTAAGATGTGTGTTCATGTTGGTTTAATCCGTTTGTTTTTGTCTGTTTTTCTCGTTAAACAATCTGTCATTTTTCTTTAATCACCTTTGATTTTTCTAAAGCTTGATTTTTTTTCCATTTTTCTTTAATTCCCTGCTGTGTTGTTCCTGTTTGTTGTAAATGTTTTTCTGTTCTCTCCTTTTTCTGACAAAATAAAAAATAAAGGAGAATAAAAATCGACTGTACTGACAGGCAACAGTGTTTTGTTTTGTTTTGTGCGATTTGTTTATTATTTAAATCTCTTTGTCAATCTAACACGATAACGCGGCAATATTTTAATAAACTGTGTGTTTGACAGCACAATTATATTTTAAATACAGTTTAATACTGATTTATGCAATATATTCTGTACAGAATGTCATACATTCTTTAAAGCCCATTCCCATGTAAGTTGAGATAAGTAGATTTTGGAACTTTAAGTAGAATTTCAAACTATAAGTAGATTTAAGAACTTTAAGTAGAATTTCGAACTATAAGTAGATTGAAGAACTTTACGTACATTTTAGAACTTTAAGTAGATTTTGGAACTTTAAGTAGAATTTCGAACTATAAGTAGATTGAAGAACTTTACGTACATTTTAGAACTTTAAGTAGATTTTGGAACTTTAAGTAGATTTAGGAACTTTAAGTACAATTTGGAAATATAAGTACATTTTGGAACTATAAGGTAGAATTTGGAACTATAAATAGTCATGGCAATGCTGGACCACCATAAACTACGGAAGCTCCGGGGGGGAAACAGTGGTGGACGTTACAGAGAAATAAGTTTTTATTAACATGAAATTGGGCTCCACCATTCAATAAAAATTTGATTTATTTAATAAATTGACTCAGGTTCATGAACTCCACAAAATGACTGTCGACCTAAAACTGAATTATGCAAAGGAAAGATTTATTATAATTTTTGCTGAGGTTTCAGGCGGATTTTATCTGAAATAGACGGTAAAAAAAATACATTTCTGTTCATGGTTTCAACTTCCTGTTTGTCTGTTTAATAAAGTTTTACGGGAAGTGACTCATTTCTGATTTTAGCTTGTATTTGTATTTTTGTGGACATAAAAAAATAGAAAAAGTAACTTCTGGCAATGCATTTTTTCTTATATTCTTATTATTTTAAACTTTCTCTGCACTTTATTATGTTTGAGTCTTAAACCAAGTGTGACAAAGCCAATTGTCTCTGTGGGGATTAAATAAAGTTTTCTACGTCTGATTCTGAATCTGATAAGGAAAAAAATATTTGCCCAATATAATGAGTTTCTGTCCAATTTGCCTGAATATGATGATATTTTCATAAGAGGAAGAAAAAAGCAGAAATGCATGTAAAACTGCGAGAAACAATCAGCGCGAAACGTTAGAGGACGAGGATGTGACGAGTGAAGTCACATCAGGGCGATTTTATTTTTATTAAATGTGTTATTAATATGTGTGTGTGACATTTGACGTTTCCTTAAATCGACTGATATTTGAAGCAGAATAATCCGTGGTGACGTGCAGGTTCACAAGCGTTTATTCATGTAACCGATTGTGAATCTCTCAAGGAAATCAGCTTTTACTTTAATACTGTCTTTGTCACACACACACACACACACACACACACCTCACTAACTACACCATCTTCCTGTCTGTTCAAGCACAAACTTTATGCTAAGTAAAATCATTTACATCTCCCGAGCAGCCGATCTACATTTTCCAATAAAACCCTAAATTGATGGATGTCATCTCGGCACTCACAGGCAATAACTCCCACTGCTTTGGAAAACAACAACAATTTTCTTTTTTTTTCTCTCTTGCTTTATGAGGTCTAGACATGCTATTGTTTTAATGACATCCCTGGGCCAGTGTTTTTTACATTTATTGAATTCTGTTTTTAGACCCAGAGCAGCTCAGAGATTCAATGCACGGACTCAACTTTGACTTAAACTGACCAAACTTTTTTATTGGTTCAAGTTGGAGTTAAAATGTGGTTTTAAACTTCTTCAGGTTAGAATGGTTTGGGATTTTTGAGGGGGTTAACGTGAAAATTCTTGAAAATTTGCATGGAGTTCAGGTCTGGTGAGAATGTGATATTGGCATAGTTCCCAGAACTGTGCTTCGCTCAAGGGCTCTATAGCGCCCCCTAAGGTGAAAACAGAGGCAAAATTGAGTTCCACCAAATTTCCCGAAACTTGGTGGAAAGATGTTATAGACCAAGACGAACAAAAAAGTCGATTGGAACACAGCCTCAACTCAACAGGAAGTTTTAATTTTGGGATCCATTTTTAGTGATTTTCAATGAGCAAACTCGCCCGAGCGCAGATGTCGTACTGACATGAAATAAACACAGCAATTTGTTCTAGGCACATCAAAGATGAAAAGTTGTCGAAATGTGTCGCAGATTCAAAACGGTACAGCCACGGCAACCCTCGGAGTTTTGGCAAATTTCGCCCATTCACTACAAAACAGGTGCCCTATAACTTCGGCATACATTGCGTTCCACCGAATTTCCGGAAACTTGGTGGGAATATGTTATAGAGTATTACGGCAAAAAAGTCAGTCAGTCAGTCAGTCATTATCTACCGCTTTATCCTCCAACAGAGGGTCGCGGGGGGTGCTGTGCCAATCTCAGCTACATCGGGCAATAGGCGGGGTACACCCTGGACAGTTCGCCAGTCCATCGCAGGGCCACACACAGATAGAGACAAACAACCATTCACTCTCACACTCACTCCTATGGTCAATTTAGAGTGTCCAATTTATCTAATCCCCACATTGCATGTTTTTGGACTGTGGGAGGAAGCCGGAGAACCCGGAGAGAACCCACGCACACACGGGGAGAACATGCAAACTCCATACAGAAAGGCCCTTGTTCCAACCGAGGCTCGAACCCAGGTCTTCACGCTGCAAGGCAAGAGTGCTAACCACTATACCACCATGTGGCCCACGGCAAAAAAGTGTTAAGGAAATTCTAATCTCTAAATTCTTCAAATCAGCTTAATTAAGAAAAAAGGAAGACCAATTTTAAGTAAACATTTCTTACATGACAGAATTTATTTGCTGGTAATTTTGGCCAGTTTTGTCTAATTTTTACCCATATATTTTACTGTTACAGTCTGAAAGTGTCATCAGACTTTACAAGGTAGTATGTTAGCCAAGCAAAATGTGCTTATACCCAAATAGCAGATAGATTTGTTTTCGTAAACAAGAAAATCTGAATCAATTTAAGAACATTTGGCTTATTTTGCTTCTAGTAGGGCTGTTTTTACAGTGTAAGAAAGCCAATAAACCACTTTAATCACAACATGCATAATTTCAATACTTTACAGTTAACTGTGAATCCATATACACTAGTTTACACTTGAAAATGTGGTTTAGTTTGGTTTTAAATTAGACTAAATGAGACTGAAGGAAGATTTTAGTTTCATTTATTTTGAATCAGTGTTTATGGCTGAGTAAAAATCCACAACAATACTATTATATATTTAAAATTATCCTTTTACATATGAACCACAACATCACAAGAAATAAAGAACCAAAATGTGAAATTTGATGTCATGAACTCATGTGAAATTAGCGTCAAGCAGATGCTTTACTTCCAATAAAAGGAGAATCTGTTTTCACCCCTTTGTTACGAGAGCACAAATAAACCCCACAACATGACGCACAGAGTTTAGTTCAGTCCGTGTCCGCACATTTCATTAGTTACTTTAAACTACTTTGCCCTAAAGCTAAATTATTACTGTGCTGTGACAAACCAGTGGGAGACAAAAAAAAAAAAAAGGAAAACAACAACAACCAAGAATTTTAAAGGACAAAGGTGGTGAATCTTCCTGGTAAACAGCAGCTCGGTGCTAATGAGCATCCAGCATGTGTTCTGCCCCGGAGGAAAACACATACACAAAAAAACAAAAAAGAAAACAATTGAAAGACAGTTTTAGAGACGGTGTAGACTTTTACAGTGACCAATTACATTTACGGGAGCATCATGGACTAACGAAACTAAATGAGTCCTGATTGCAGTTGAAGTTGAAGTTGAGAAACAAGAAACTGTTGCTCAGGTTGTTTTTTTTGTAAAGTGTTGATTTCTGCGCATAAATCGCAGCATCATCAACAAACGACGCAAAGTCTACTTCATTTCATTTCACGTACCTCATAATACAATGAGTAGCAGGGCGAATACAGTTGATAATGTCCTTCATAATTCGAAGGAGTTTTTTAACTTTTTGCTTCAAGATACGAAGTTACTTTTGTGAAAAATTAGGAAAAGAGGAAGAAGACATACAGTTATCTCCAGCTTCTTCCAGAAGAGGAATCATGTAAGAAGAGTTTTTTTTGTGTGAATCTTCAAAGGTGTGAAAGGTCAGAAAAACATCACAAACACACAGCTAATACAACTGTATGCATAAATATATGAAAGACAATAAAGCTGGTATGTCAGGGAAGAGGGAATAACAAAGACAACAACTTTATTCCACAAAATTTGCACCTCAAAATGCAGGAAATAGTGTTTCAGAGAGTTAGGAATTTTAAAATTTTTTGGAGGAGGATGTCCCCAGACCCCCTACAATACTCACACCTTAGGCACCCGCCAAGCAGCTTCGCCACGCGTCATGAGAGGGCATTCCAATTATTTTAATGTGAAATAAACATTAAAAAAGAAGACGGTACGAAAAGGTGGAACTCACAAAGCTCAGCGCGCTGTCACCTGGACACTTTATGGGGCATTTGGTCTTATTTGTGTTTTTATCCAATTGTGTGTGTTCTTACCACAAAACCCCCAGAACACGCACTCAGAAAACAATGTGTCAAAAAATAGTGCACTTTTAAGTATATTTATCTATGCAAATGTGACTGCTGTTCTTTTATTTTAGGAAGTGGTTCAGAGCCGGAACAAAGAACAACGGACAGATGAAAGACTTAACGGGGCAAAAATCTGACAAGTGGAATCGGCTTATGTTGACAAATGAACAGCCTTAATGGAAATCTGCAAGACCGACGTCCATCTGTTTTTTTAACAATTGCACAGACTTTTTAATAAGAAAGTTATAAAAAGTGCTGGAAGACTGGGAAACAAAAAGCAAACATCAGCAAAACGTTGACTCCATTAAAGGGCCAAAGCTCATTAGGGAAGTATCAACAAACTGAACAACTCCTGAAAGAATCCACAGCGAAAACAGACACAGAACATAAAGGTTTACATCGATTCCTGCAAAACAACAGCAACAAAAATATCTAAAAGTACCTAATATCTAACATATTAGGTACTTTTAACTCTGTCAAGGAGCTGGTGTTTTCGTGGCACTTTTAGCGGAACTTTAACTTTAACTTGGGGAGCCCCATTTAAAATACAACTAAACCCCTGTTTTCTGCAGGTAACTCCGAGCTTTCTTCAATTAAAAATCAGAAAATATACATTTTCTACCAATATTGGCCTGTATTCTTAAACAAATATGAAGCAAATTTCTTAAACTACATATTACATACTGTATTTTTCTTTTTTACCTCTTACCGCCAAGGAGATTGTGTTTTCGTATTTATAGAATCAGACATTTTACCACCAGACTAAGTTTCATCCAGATTACTGATGTCTTCTGCACACATACATACATACATACTTACATACTGTACATATGTACGCACATGTGTGGCCACAGCACAGCACAAACACATGTCAAACTAAACTGGCCAATTAAATTTAACAAGGAGAAAAGTGTATAATTCTCCCCAGTTTCACACAGTTAGTTTTAATTATCCTTTGAAAGCAGCCGTGTGGTAGAAAATCAGCTTTTAATCTGTTTGTGTCATGTGTTTTTTTCCTACAGTTAGTAGTAAACACACTTTTCCAGCATGAAGAAACGTGATGTCACAACAAAATCGGATTAAACAATGCGGTCAGGAATGTAGGCGATGTAAGCAAACATGACTTCTGGAGTTAAACTGCTTTCTTTCTCTCTTCATCTGTACAAATGTTCTTCTATTGCGAGAGAAAATTGTAAAATCTTCCAATTTTAAGTTCAATTTAACTCACATATTCTTAGAACCAGACCTGGTGTTCCATATGAACAGCCTTAACTTACGATAAGACACAAACAAGGAGCCTTTCAAGGTTCCCCTCCCTAGATACCAAGGCCAGATGACCTTTACAGATCATGTTGCCTCTGTCGCCCAGTCATGTCGCTTTAGACTATTCAATATAACAAAAATCAGACAGTACCTAACCCAACAGGCTACCTCGACTACAGTTTATCTTCAAGAAGCTCTTGGAAGACCAAGCATCTCCTTCTGCATTTGGAGCCACGTCTTCTCTGTCAGTCCACTGTTCTTATCTAGTGGATTTCACCAGGCATCTGGACCAGATAGACTTTCTCAAGGCTGACTAACTATATGTATCAGACCTGCTTGCCAGACTCTGCGATGATGCCCTCGGATCTTCTGAGCTGTCTTCAGTAAAGATCTTTCAACTTAAATCACTGACTCCAGAGCTACAGGTAGCTCCCAGTCCCCTTTCCAAGTAGTTCACCAAAGGTTGCAATAATCAAACATATATAATACAGTATATAATATAATAGAGAATATGTGTTAAAAGCCACGAGTAGCTCTCTGCCATTTTCATTTTCATTAATGTAGTCACTTGTAAGATAATACACTCTATATGCTGTATTATAATATAACGAACACAAGGTCAGTGACAGAGAGCACAGAGCGCCGCCAAGGTTTAAACACTTTGTCACTTGTGTTTTCACAAAACCAGCACCTGAAATGTTTACATTCACAAAAAGAACTTTCTCTGGATCTGTATAGAACTTTACCTGCTTATAGCAGTTACCGTCCTAATTATATTTAAGTAATGTAATATAATATTAATTAGTAATTTAATATATGTTGCGCAAAAAAGAGACTTTCCAGCACTTAATGTAGACAGGGGCTGTTTTTATTGGTGTTCCAAACTGATCTTGGAATAGACAGTGGGAATAGACAGGTGCGCGTGCCGGCCATAGTTTTTGCATGTATCATCAGAACGTCCTGTTACAATAGTTTTGTTTTTCAGTGATAAAAGACTTTCGGCCAAAAACCAAAAATGGCATTGTGTGTCGGTCGCCGAATTTCCGGTGCATATCTAGTTTTGTCCATTATACAGTATAAGAGATTTGGATTTCTTTTTTTGTTATGTCATCAGTGGGTAGATTGTCCTAGATCACCTACCCATCACAAAAAATTTAGATTGATCCGTCAAAAACAGGAAGTTGCTAAAAGCTAATAGGACAAATATTTACAGATAAACCTAACTGTGAAACTGTGTATGTTTAGAGGGAAAATGTGAGGTCTCCTTTTGTCTGTGAATACATCTGCAGTTTACCAAAGTTAGCAAATTAAAATGTTCCGCTTTTCTGATATGCGACTCAGAAAACAAGCTGCCACGCCGTGCCGTGATCTCCTCGTCTGATCTGCGGGGGAACTTTCCCCTCCGTCAGCTCGCTCGCTTCCCTCTCCTTGTTAGTTATGGACAGACTGCTGTTTGGGAGCCAATGGATCAAGACCGTATTTCCTTTCGAATACATTTACCTGTCATCTTAGATGTAAACAATGTGACTTTGAGTTCCCCCCCTCTTCCATTAGCTCTATTGCCTCCTCCCATGTGTCTTTGCAGCGCGATGACTCAACTATGAGACGTAATCAATAGGCCTCTGGTTTGGGCGAATCAGCCTCTGTGCTTGGACTGCGGCGTCCTGCCGGGGCCTGACAGTGACAGATGATGGCGCTGTATCTGGGAGTAATTAAGATGGGTCCATCGTCACGCTGATAACTCAAGAGCGCAGCGGCTCCAAGGCAGGCGGCATCAACCTGTCGGACGACGGCTCTCTGCTGAGTAAACAGCATCGTAATTTTATTATAATTCACCTGGAGACGAGACAAAAAAGGAAAGTTCTGCATCGACTGTAAATTCTGTCTCACTAAATATGACTGCTACTGTGACAGCGGAGAGGCTAAAATGTGAATGAAACCCTGAGCTGAGCACTTGGGACATTATTTACCTACAAATACTTGATATTACACTTGAAAAAAAGTCGCCACCTGGATTTAACTAAGCAAATAGGTAAGGGGTTGCTGCAGTTGGTCAGGTCTAGGTTCGGCAACATTATGCGCCCAAAGAATGAGGTCAGCTGACTACCTGAATATAATGAATGACCAGATTATTCCATCAATGCATTTTTTTCTTCCCTGATGACATGGGCATATTCCAACATGACAATGCCAGGATTCATTAGGCTCAAATCGTGAAAGCGTGGTTCAGGGAGCATGAGACATCATTTGCACACATGGATTGGTCACCACAGAGTCCACAACTTAACCACATTGGGAATCTTTGGGATGTGCAGGAGAAGATCTTGGTGAAAAATGAATGCAACACTGGACGGAAATAAATCTTGTGACATTGCAGTAGCTTATGGAAACAATGCCACAGTGAATGAGTGAGTAATCAACGCTAAAGGCGGTCCAACGATGTGACACTTTTTTTAGGTGGCAGATAATAAACAATAATAATAATAACAAAATAATCATTAGTTGCAGCTATATTAGATGTAAAACAACATGAAACATTTTATGATGCCATCATCTGGCCATCTGTTGATTATTTCCCTCGAATAATCAATAAGTTTCATGCATAACATGCAAAAAAATTAAGAGAAAATTCTCATACAAGCATTAGAACATGGAAGTTATTCCTCCGGTTTTATTTAGTATATTTGCTTAATCAATCAAATTTTATTAGTATCGCTCCAAATCAAAACAAGTAAGGCAAAAACCTTACAATATTATCAAGAAAGATAAGAAAACCCAATTTAAACTCATTTAATCTTTAATTTCTGCCAAATTTTTTCCCACCTGGATCTGTAAGTGAAACATGTGGTGCAGAAATGACTGGAATTCCTGTTTCCCCTGTTCCTTTCTCTTCTGGACGTGTTTGTTCTTTCCTGCCGGATCCCTGAGAGTGTTGTTCATTACTAAATTAGAGGAGCATCGCGGTACGGTGGCAGCGGCGGTGGCAGCACTGCCGAAATAAGAAAGAGACGCACTGAGACTTGGAGGTGACCTGGTGATTCTAACGTTGAACCTCTTATGTTGAGCTGTTTTCCTGCTGTGTAAGGAAATAATATTTCATTCAGACTGAATAAATGCATTCGCAAACAGCCAGCGCTCCAACGCAACTGATTCCTGTGTGTGGTGTTAAGCAAGGACAGAGCTGCTTATTGCCAACAGAGCTACAGGATGTGACACGTTGAATTATTTATCTTATCAAAATGAAATATAAATACTATAAAAAATTGAAAACACGTGATTCTCGGGTTAGTTTTTCTTAAAATGTATAAAATCAGCTTAAATAAGTGCAAAAATCACATTGTTGTAATGGAGGTTTTCGTTAGTGAGATGTCAGAAAATATAAACCAGCAACAATAACAATCCTAAATAAACAATGTAAACTAACTGAGTGACGCTATAGACTGACTAGGGTTAGTCTGTCTATAGTGATAGTTTAAGTAAACATAACAGCCTTTTAAAGGGTTAAAATTTAAAAATATATTATTATTATTATTATCATTGATAATATTTGATATGTATATTTAAGGCTGAATACTTTTAAAAGGCGCTTTTTAAAGGAACTCTTAAGGGTTAAGGAGCTAACTTTAGCAGATGTAAGGTAGTAAAAAAGGTACAGTGTGGAAAAGACTAGGGTTAGAGGGGGCGGGACTATCATCAGGGGATGGAACTTCAAGTTGTCCAAATCACAACAAGTTGGCAAAATAAAACCATAAAAATATATTAGGGTTACCGTTAAGGTTCGGGTTAGGTCATGGTTACGCAAACTGCAAGGGAGGGGGGTGGAGCTACAGGTGGGCAGAACCATAAGCGGAGAAACTTCCAAGTTGTCCAAATCACTTGAACTTGGGTCCACTTTAAATTACACCTCTGTCTTGCACTCGGCAGACAGAGCCTTCTCGCTGCTGCTGCTGCCCGAGGATTCTGGGTAATAACACAGTGGTTATTTTATCAGACTCCCATCTGTCCAAACAAGCCCAGAGGAAACAGAAAAGGTGCAGAGACTTTCCTGTTGTCTGAAAGAGAACCTGTCTGAACCCGAGCTAAGCCGGACAAACAAAAGCAAATGATCTCGCCTTCAGATTTCTACGAGACGCGAATGTCCGGCAATCAATCCTCAGACGATGTTATTAGACATAGCTGGTACAAGAGCAGGTGAGGAGGCACAGGTGATGGAAAAAAGCACAAACATGTGGGCGGATCTAATCTAAAGAACAGGTGCTACAATCCTAAAATACAACAAACGTAGCTAGGCGTCCTTGAGTTCCAGAACAAAAACCACACAGCGAGACAAAAGTGAAACATTACAGTAGGAAAATCTATTTAAAAGGAGAAAACTCTGATGCATCAAGATGCATGGACACTTGTTTTATAACTGAATTGCAGCCGCGTGACTCATAAATCAGACAGTGAGGTCACTGCGGAGTCCCAGTCCCTTGACTCAACGGCTCTAAATGTGGCCAAAAATAGACACCTTAACTCAATGATGAGCCAACATGTTGTTGGTCATTGTTCTTGAAAAGGCCCGGACAAAAGCGGTGAGTTTCTGAAGAAAGTGATTAAAAATCCCCAACATCGCATTCACTGCAACTGGCTGAGTGTGAGCTTGATAACTGAATTTAGAGATTAGTTTAGTAGATTCAGTCTCTGAAAGAGTTTGATTTCATCAAAAACGAACAGCAGATTTTCACAATTGCTGTGATAAAAGAGATTATTGTTTATTTACTCTGGAACATATATCCACCCATCGTCACAATTGTGTCCACTCATGCGTGTCATACTTTGTCGTTTATTTTCTTCTAAATAGGAACGCAGTTTACAAAACTCACATCATGTTCTAATGAGGAACCATTAAAGTGGAACTAAGCAGTATTTTTCACCCTAATTTATCAGCTTCGGAGTCATTGTTGTGAGAGATTGGGGGGCTGTCTCCGCTGCCCCCTACTGTCTGTTAGCGGAAACCCATCCTTGCAAGATCAAGGCCACCAACTCCTCAGAATCAGGAGGTCTCGCGAGAAACACAGGTTCCTTACGACACTATACACACACCAGGCACTGGCTGTAAGATGATGGCAGCGATAGCGCTATTTCAGACGTTCATTGTCAGAGCCGGCGAAAAGGTGCCACACGGGGGCCACGAGGGGCCACACACAAATAAACATCGGAGCATCTTTTCCGAACGGCAAGAACTGAAAAACACAGAAGCATGAAAAACAGATGTCCACCAGCAGGGACAGGGACATGTTGAAGAGAGGAGAAGGGAGAGGGGAACGTCAGCGGTCAGTTTTTACAACATGAATGAATGGGATTGTTTTTACGGTGGTGTCATAAAAATATATACTCCAAAACTGTAGGGGGAGCTCCATAGAGGAAAAAGGCGATTCGGTGACTAGACTTGTAAAGTTCTACTTTGCAACAGACTTCTGTTCTTGTAATTTATACAATATAAACTATGCACAAAAGTACTCAGATGCCTGACCATTGAATCCACTGATGAATCCAAATCCATATACTGGACTTTAATATGGAGTTGGTGCCTCTTGCGCAGCTATAACAGCTTCCACTCTTCTTGGAAGACGTTCCTCAAGAAGTGATTCTATGGTAAATTTGTGTCGATTCATTCTGTAGAGCTAGGCTAATCAAAGGGGCGGCCCGTGGGCCACATGCAGCCCATAACCAACTTCTTAGTGGCCCAGCCTGAAATAACTGAAACAATAACTAAAGAAACACTTTTCACTACCCCTCAAATGGTAGGTTTGATAGCAGTGTTAGCTCTTTTATATTCTGTTAAAAGGCACTTTGAGATGTTTGTGGGTTGCATGTGATCATATGTTTATCTTATTTCAAAGAGAAACAGATGCTAATAAAATTTGTGCAACTTTTTAGATTTGACTTTAAGGTACGACCAAATTAATTGTATTGCTAGTTTTTGGACAAGAAGGTTCTGGTTTACAGTCTGTTCCAGTTTATCCCAAAGGTGGTCGATGGGGTTGAGGTCAAGTCAGTCAAGTTCTTCCACACCAAACTCAAAGTCAAGCCATGTTTTTATTGTCCTTAGCATAGCATTGTCCAAAATGTCTTGGTATGCTGAAGATTGTCCTTCATTGGAGATAAGGGGCTGGATCTCAAAGCCTGATTGAAACACCTGAACTTAACAACTTAACAGTTGATGACAAATACCTTTGTGTCTAATTCTGCTACATTTTCTGCTCTTTCTGAATCATATTAATGTAAACGTTGTGTCTCGGTGTCACAAGCATACGCCAGCAACTCTGAGAGTTTTCATAAAGTGGCAGCAGAAGATGGAATGAATTGCAAGTGAAAAGTCACTTTTCCGTGGTATATTTTTTTGGAAACTCATGCCTCATCAACACTCACAAACACAAAGAGCAGTGTCAACATTTGCAGCCGTTTCCAAACTCCGCCAGATGACAACTGTGCCAATGGCAACAGGCAAGTGCAAACAGAGAAGTACGGCGTGAAAAAGGTGTCGAGAGGAAAATCCTGACACTAGCAATTGTGAAAAACTGACAATTGAACAATTCTCCAATTAAGTGGAGTTGTTGTGGATAACTTTAACAGATGAACCGCAGAACATTTAAAAAAAATAAAGCCGTGAAATTATTTTTTGGCAGACGATGTCGTGCAACAACGGCAACCACTTCACTTCGAGTATCAACAGGATTCTCCCTCCATCGCTGCCCTGCTGTTGCTGCTGCTGCTTCATTTGCTGCTTTCATCTGGCAGTGGATGCATGGAAATTTACAAAAAGGTTAAAAGGGGTCAAAAAACTTGAATTTTCTCCAACTGACAGTAAAAAACATACAGTAATTACTGGATGGATGTCCTTTTTCTCCCCCACCTCTGCTCTGTCGCCTATGTTTCCCTTTCACCCCAACCCATCTAGGCAGATGCTGCACATCTTTGAGATATGGTTCTGTCAGATATTTCTTCTTCTCTCTACTGATGCCTAGCCTTTCCATTATGTATTTTAAGGTATCTTTAATTTACTAAACTGGTATGGAGAGCCAGAGGGGTCATAGAGGGAAAAAATCAAAAGTTTGAAAAGAAAAAATGGACTCACAAAGCTCTACTTTCTGAGCTTTTGGGATCCTGGCACGTGGTGCAGATTCATGGGGTACATCCGTCCTTACCCCATGAGGCTATTTGGAGTACTGCAGTTGATTTCTAATGCTGTTCACACTAGATGTGACACGATGAGTTTACATACAAAGTCAATGCACAGACCCAATACTTCAAAATCCCGTCCATCGTGTCTTTCGCACAAATCGTGTCTGACACTCGAGTTCCAACTTTTGCTAAAAAAAATCACACTGACACGACGACGTGACGGCCAATCCCAGTTAAGATTATCCGGATCAAGTACTTGCCAGCGTCCAAGGATGATCTGTCCAGGGTGTGGCCCCACCTTTTGCCCGTCCTATGTCAGCTGAGATTGGTACAGCACCCTTGCACGACCCTCATGTCTCCACATAGTGTTAGAGGATGGATGGATGGATACCAGAAAGCAGAGAAATCGAGCATTAAATGCGTCCATATACTTGTCACTATGGTAGAAGCTCATGACTTCCACGGACAGAGCGTCACGACAATCACAGACGAGATCAATCACTGACGTCACACATTTGTGACGTCATCTTCTCAGTACCGTAATTCCTGAAGAACTGGTTGAATAACTACCAGATATGGAAAGAATTGAAAGTTGAAAAAAGGGGCAGAAGAACTCACTCATAGATCATTTTTATGTCAATTCTATTTACTCTTTCGGTCCAAGATCCAATGTCTACAATGCCTACTGTGCATTATATTGCAAATCAAACCTTAATCAAACCAAAATGAGATATTTCCCTTAACATCCTGCACTTGTACTTTAATTTAATACTACGACGAGTGTCCTGCAAAGCCTTTAATGGCGGTTTGTCATTGCTCCATCAGCCGTGCTAATGTGAACTCTGTGCCCCGTTTCCAAACAAAAACATGCATTTCCTTTTTCTTTTCTTCCTCTCCATTGTGGACCTGATTGTCACCGTCGCGGCCGACAGAGCGAGTTCTTCTCAGATCGAGTGAAAACAGAGAAGAGAACAATGTCATATTCATCAGCGCTCGTCCTCATTACACAGTGTCCCCACAGTCATGAAAGGACCTGTCATCTGTCCCTCTCTCTCCCTCTCTCTCTCTGCTAATTGACTGCTTACTACACTTTAACACAGACAGACAGACAGACGGACACGGTTCTAAATCGTCGACATATAATAATTCCTTTCATTTCTGGAGCTGCTTTGGTTCTGTGTGTACGCTGCTGTTTTCGTTTTCACTCAAATCTGAGAATATGTTCTTTCTGATAATATATAACAGTTAACAATTTTCACAGGTTGTCTCCAATGTTGAGGACCTCAAACATGTGATGCTTTTGGAGAGGGAAAAACCACGGTGTGAAAAAATATCAAACTCTAAAATGGTTAGAATGATGTTTACAAATGCTTCAAATGTAAAAAATGTCACAATGAAATGTTGCTAATGTTGACACATATGTACTGTATATATGTTTCAACTTTTATATTCTCGTGTACAGCTTTAAGTACAGTTTTCTTCTTTTTATTCTTATTTATTCTTGGGTACAGATTTCTTTATATTATAATCTACTTCAATTTTTATGTTTTATTCACTTATTTTTTTCTATCATTATTTAAATTTAGATAAAGAAATAAAGTTAATTAAGTTGTGTACCTTTTTAGTGTATTTTATTTTCATTATTACTATTGATTTATTTTTTATATATATTGTGTTATTATTCATTATATTTTTCCTAACTTGTGCAAGTTAAAGATAAACAAATTTTATAAAAGAAAAAAAAAGAAATTGCAAACCAATTAAAACAAACAGTTACGTTCTTACTTTTTTATTTAAAAAATTATTCCTTTTAGTGACTGAGCAGCATTGATCGTTTATGGAAACTAAAATTAAAAAATTATTTTAAAAAAGTATTAATTAGAAATGACATTGGGTTTTTTAAAATAAAAAAAAATAAAAAAAATTGTCCAGTGTTTCCCGAAATTTAAAAAAAGGGTCCAACCTTTTAAACTTTGCAAAAAATTGTGACACAAATCACAAGATTAAAGCGTTACACAAGCAAATATGTGCGTAATGTAGCAACTAATTCACCTAATTTTGATTATAATAAATAAATCCTAATAATAAAACAATAAAATTAAAATGAAATGATAATTCGACCTAATATCATTTTGAATTGTTAACACAATCATTTACAAGAAAATGACTAAAAACTTTATTTGATGTCTGTGAGCTTTAACATATACACATTAAATATTAACAAAAATTTTGGCAAAATTCCGCTTGTTTTGGTTTTTTTTGACGGGGGACCTAAAAATAATGTCAAACGATCTAGGTGAGGGTCCAGACCCAGTGTTTGGGAAGCACTGCATATCACTAGAGATCAACTAATATGGAATTTACTGTGAACAATGCTTTTTGTTTCTACTAGTTTAATTTAAACTAGTTAAGTTTAAATTAACAAAGGAGCCACAAAGTAGCTCCAAAAACATTATTTTACTCTCCAAATCTCATCATTCAAACACTAAACATTGTCAAATTAAAGCGGGGTCATCTGCACATACAGTGCATGCACTGTGTGAATGAGTGAATGTGGTTTAAATCATATAAAATATAGCATTTCAATAATTAATAGCTTATGAAGTAGAAAAACACTTACAATTTTCATTTTATCTGCACTGCCGTTCAACTACAGTGTGGTTTTTTGTTTTAAATAAGGGAAAACAATTATAAAAAAATATTAAATGCAAATGATATGGGGGTGTCGCCTTTGTCATAAAAGTCACTTAAAGAACATTTTAGTGTAGCATTTATCAAGTTTCTGAGAGCAGAAATTGAAACTGGTAGATTTAAGATTATTAATTCTGTGGATTCTGTGTGCATGAGTCAAAGTGAGAGAGCATGAAGACAGCAGAACCTTCGCGACCTTAACTAAACAATCACGGCATTTACGCAAAGAACCTTCTATTTAAGTAAGTGTGTGGGATTGAACGATTGGAATCTTCCACAAACTGAAAAGGTTGAAAAAAAGTATTTGACTCTTCATCATGAATCTTCATATATTCTGTGTAAACATCAGAGAGTGGCTTCTTTACCTCTGACACAGAAGGTCAAACGCTATGAAAGAGGGAAAAACTGTGGATTTGCTGCAGGGGAAAAAAAACCTCTGCATCCCTGTATCAGCCCAAGTGTGAGGAGTCTTAAAATACAGCACACACACACACATTTGATTTACTGACAGGAACCCGCGGCTTCACTCAGACAAACGGCAGCGGCAGAAACACGAGCGTTACGCGTGCAGTCAAGTCGTACGTGGAACGGAGGGAAAAAAGGAGCTTTTTGAGCAGCTTTTGTTGAATCTCCAGCTGCCAGTTCCTCCTCCTCCTCCAGCATAGACAGATTCACTGCCACCACATAAAGCAGTGCCACACATTATCTATTAGCAATTAGACGGAGAGCCTTATTAGGCAGAGTTTAATGTCAATTTAATGAGCAATAAATTCCATTTCTTTAAATAGAAGAGTGTGTATTATTGTTACAAATGATGTTCTTTGGTGATTTCAACGTGCACCAAATGAAATGCTTCACAAGTGAGCACTGACTTAAGTGTGGGATTAAGATTTATCTTGAATCCACCGTACTATACTATACTGTACTAGTGTACTATACTGTACTGTACTGTACTGTACTGTAATATAGTGCAATATAGTGTACTAAACTATACTGCACTGTACTATATGGTACAATACTGTAGTATACTGTACTGTACTACACTAAACTATATTGTACTGTGCTATACTGTACTATATTGTACTGTACAATACTACACTATCCTGTAATGTACTATACTATACTACACTGTACTGTACTATACTATACATATAACCCTAACCCTGTAATATCACAAGAAAAAAGTAATATTATGAGAATAAAGGGATAACATTATGAGGAGAATAAAAGCCACAATTTCACGATATTAAAGTTGTATTCTGACAAGAAAAAAGCTGCAATATTATGAGCATTGAATGCCTCCATTCATATGATTTGAGAGCTAGAAAAGCTTTAAATAATGAACTTGTAATATCACAAGAAAAAGGTCATAATATGATAAAAAGTTTTTTTGACTGGTGTATGCCACACAATTTGATACCAAAGAGGCTTTTGAGAATTAAGTTGTAATATTACAAAGCAAGTTGGAAAGTTACAAGAATAAAGGCATACCATTACGAGGAACAAAAAGCTACAATTTGTTAAAGTTATGATATGACAAGAAAAAAAAAGCTGCAATATTATGAGAATAAAGTTTTAACATTTTTCACTTTTTTAATTATGTATGCCTCCATTCACATGAGGACTCTTATCATAACAATCAATATGTGCTCAGCGGAGTTCCAATCATTCTGGATCCAAAATCTTAAATAGCACAACCACAACTAGACATGTCCTCCACCACAAAGGAGAGAAGTTCCTCCTCGTCTGTGAAGTCTCTTCTGGAGATACAAGGTCTTTTCAAAGCCCTGATTCTGATAAAGATGAAGTATTTCCTTATTTGTGAGGAACCAAACCAATGACTTTATTCTAGTAATATTACGACTTCAGAAAGAGTCTTATTGATAGCTATGCTGTTAAACCGCTGTACACCAATACCATTCGTAGAACCATGAGTGGTCGTAGGAGGAGGTTTACTGTCAGTGTACCCGTAAAAATTTACAGTTTGTACCTGAAGGTACACATTTGGACAATATCGAGATGCCAGAAATTTACCACTGCACATTTTCATGTCTATGTTTGCAATTTTACTACATGAATTAACTTTTTATTCATGCAAATAAATGGTAAAAAAAAATACTGTTCTTTCATATTTTTTGTCAGAATTGTACTTTTTAAGTAGAAGTGGAAAGTCAAAAAGTAGCTTGTTTAAAATGTACTCTTAATGTTACTTTTTCCAAAGTTGGGGTTTCTTCCTTGTGTCGCGCAAAAAGGACAAGGGGAGACAAACATTAATTAAAGACAAACTAAAGTGCTGGCAAACTAAAATATGTAAACACATAATGTATCATTCAACAGGGGTCAAAGGTCACAAACGTATTCTCCTTAATTAGCACCAATTCACCTGTCCTCGTCATTCACCTGTCCTCATTGTTCACCTGTCCTCACCATTCATTCACCTGTCCTCACCATTCATTCACCTGCCCTCATCGTTCACCTGTCCTCACCTTTCATTTACCTGTCCTAATCACTCACCTGTCCTCATTCATTCCTGTCCTCGTCGTTCACCTGTCCTCATCATTCATTCACCTATCCTCATCATTGACCTGTCCTCACCTTTCATTTACCTGTCCTAATCACTCACCTGTCCTCATTCATTCACCTGTCCTCGTTCACCTGTCCTCATCATTCATTCACCTATCCTCATCCTCATCTTTGACCTGTCCTCACCTTTCATTTACCTGTCCTAATCACTCACCTGTCCTCATTCATTCACCTATCCTCGTCGTTCACCTGCCCTCATCATTCATTCACCTATCCTCGTCCTCATCATTGACCTGTCCTCACCTTTCATTCACCTGTCCTAATCACTCACCTGTCCTCATTCATTCACCCGTCCTCGTCGTTCACCTGTCCTCATCATTCATTCACCTATCCTCATCATTCACCTGTTTCCAAAATGTATTTATTTCCATTCAGGCCCACATTTTTACTCAGTAATGGATGTGATTTTAAATGTAGTGAAGTTACAGTTAAAAGTAAAGTACTTCAGTAACAGTAACGCAAGTAAATGTAATCCATTACTTTCCATCAAGCGCATATATTCCTATACCATAGCATTATTAAAAAGGTACATATGACTTTTAGGGTCGTGAATTGTACTCGAAGCACTGAGCGACAAGCATTCATGCCCACACTGGTACTTCTATTTTTGAGTAGCGAGTAAAAGCAAACCAGCATTTCTTCATAAACCACTGCAGCAGAAAGAAAAAAACCCACACGGTACAACAAGTGCAGACACTGCTTTAAGTGCAGTTCTGTAAATACAACGTTCAAAGAGTCAGAGAGAGTGCAGCAGACTTCAGATATGTACGGTTACCCACAGTATGGCTGTAATGAGCGTGTATGGCAGACAGATGAACACATGGTAAAAGCGATCGATTTGAATTCAGCACGTGCACATTATTCATATACAGTGTGAAGGAATTGTCAGTTAATGCACTTTTCTGTAGTCCTGAAAGTATCACGAACAATAACCCTCCTCTGTGCCTTTTACTGAGTTTGACTTTACTTCTTGTGAGTCAGAGCAGAAGCTACAACCACCAGAAACTCAACAGTGTTCACTGGTAACGGAGGAAAATGAGAGAATTCAGACGCGACAAACACAAATCGCAAACCCTGCCACGACTGTTTTCTGGTACAAACTCTCAACTATCAAAGCCAAAGCCGGCAGCGACGTGGGACGACGGACGTTTTCAATCCTTCACTGTGTCACACGCCGCCGGGCAAAGGAGAGAAACAGCCACAACTATGCATGTTCCCCCTTTGTTTCTCTGGGATCAGGTCCTTCAGTGGAACCTACAGGCGTCGTGACAGCTCGTATTGATCCACTTCACCGTCACTCAGACCTGACGGATGACTGGAACCTGGTGGCTATGAGGAGGATTTATGAAACCTTCATGTGTCCTCACACACACAGAAAACTACATTTATGACATTTAGTTAGGATATGCATGTGCAGTACATGTTGTAATGGTCAAAATGATCATTTCAGTCATCCGCACCTTAATTTAAGACAAAAAAGTTAACTTTAGGACACGTGTGTCCGTTTCCTACAACATTAAGGCGATGTCCTGCCTGTTGTCGTAGTTGGTCAGAGATTTAATGTTAAAGACAAAGCGCGACAGGAACAGTTTCATTCCTGCAGCAATAATCCTTTTAAATAAAAAACACGTCTTATTGTGGCACTCTGCCAGTTTCTTTACGGTATTTTAGTGTTTTTTATTGTTCTTTTTTTATCTTCTTTTACTATGTTTTAAATCCTTTGTGAGTATGTATCCATCCCCGTGTCTAAGTCTCTGTGAAATATGGAAATCTCTGTGAATATGTGAAATCTACCTACAATAAATAAATACAGTTGTGAACTAGTTAACTTTAGGTGGTTTGACTATTATTCTGTGTCTGTTTGGTCTTTCTGAATAGAAGTGATGTTTGCCGTGTCCATCTAGAAAAATAACACATTGTAATTTCACACATTAGCAAATCGTTTCTATGCTACTTAAAACGTGTCATATATGTTTCTTGGAAGTAATAAATGTCTTTAAGTTTCTGCTTTCCAGCTGAGTTTCCCAAATTTTCTCCATGAGAATTAACTTTTTGAAATATGGCAAATTATCGTGACATAAATCGTGACAAGAGCAAATTTATGACCAACTTGTGGCCATAACCGTAACATGAAATACATAATTTTGAATTGGTTAACAAATAATGTCCAAGTCTTCAATGAATTAACATTTTTAATGCAGGTTATTTTAAAAGAAATCTGGAAAATTCTGCAAATTTGTTGACAGAGCTGCAAAGCTTATTAAACTATGTTTGCTTCATCAAAATAAGCTTTTCTAAAATAAAATCTGTATATATTGCAAGTCATATTGCTGTCACAATAAGTAATGCATTTAGAAATGTTAGCCAAATATTAATACCTACAGTCAAGCAATACTATCAGACATGACCAAAGGACATCACCCTCGACAAACTTCAGAACTGAGCGTTAACATGGGAGTCAATGGGACTCATGTGCACTTTTAGGTGAATAAAAAACGTCATGTGAAAATTGAAAACAACGCACAGGGTTAGATGACAACCATGGCAACATTTTTATGTAAACATTGTCTGTGTAGGTTGGAAATTGTGGGCAGGAGAAGAGTTTGCTTTGAGATTTTTGTGAATATTTTCATGTGTGCCACACAAAAAAAGTATAAAACTCAAATTGTCATTGTTTAAAAACCGTGATAGGTATCAAAATTGTGATTTAAGTGAAAGTTGTTACATTTAACGTTTCAACCACATCTCTGTGTTAAAATATGACGACACTCTGAGGCTCCAAAGTAGGTGTATATATATATAACTGTCATATCATCTGCATATATAGAAACACAGGCTGTTTCCAAAGTTATTATTCTCCAATTCAGTCTTAATCCCAGTAGGGATATCATTAAAAGGTGTGGATATCTCAAAATTAAATTATGGATATTCATAATTTCGTTACAATTGAGATAAAGATATCTGTGATAAGGAAACCAACCCACACACACAGATGGAAAATTTGTCCTAAGAATAATAATTTTGATTGCATTACAAATCCAGACGAGCTGCTCTGTTTTCACACTTCATCATGACACGAGGCAGCTCTTTAGCTCCAGCAGTCATTATAAAAAAACTCCACTTTATGATGTCAAGGATCAGTTCTCTCACTCTCTTTATTAAACTCTTTTTTCTTTGGTATCTTTGTAATAAAAGTGAAAACAGCCAGTGAGTGAGTTGGACTGTTCCACTCTCAGCAGAGAGACACACAGAGTTCACAAAGTTCAAACCCACCAATTCTGGGTTATTAACAAAAATAAAAAAAAAAACAACATGGACGGCTGTCAGAAAGCAGACTGTCACTACACAACACAGCGCCATGGATTGGGTCACGTTTCTTTCACCGGCTGCAGCAGCAACTGGCACCGAGACAAATCATAACCACAATTCAAGTATTAACCCTAAACTTAACCAGTTCCTTTAGAAATTAGGTTCTGCCTCATTAGGACCAAGTTTGGGTCTCAGGTTCTGGTATGTTTACCCTAATTTAACAGCTTTGAGGGTTTTAATGGCTTAAAAGTAAAAGAAAAAAGCAAGTCAAATCTTAATAATTGTGTTAATAATGTCAGTTAAAGATATTAGTTAAAGTTAAGATTAATTAGGGATAAGATAACATAAGATCAGTTAGAGATAAACTAAGATTGATAAAGGTAACATCAGATAATATTACAGAGAAGTTAAGATAATATTAGTTATAGATAGGGTAAAATAGGTTTGGTTTAAGATAAGGGTTTTAATTCAAGGGAAATCACATAACTCAAGCCAGGTCCTGATCTACATTACAAGGACTTATTTGTCCCCTTAAGGAAAAAGGTCCCCATAACGTGAGTGTGTAAACAAATGTAGGTCCCTGACACACACACACACACACACACACACACACACACACACATACACACACACACACACACACACACACACACACAACTGTTGATGATGCAGACACAGATAATGACATGTGACACACAAATGTGTACTCCAGTGTGGTGTGATGACCTGCAACTGTTGCTCATCATCATCATCTCATCATTACCATCACATGACATTTTAATCGCTTCACGTGCGTCAGTAGTGTCAGTTTTTTAGTTGTGTGTGTGTGTGTGTGTTTGTTTTTTTCCTGGAGAGAGAGAGAAAAAAGCACACACAGAAACACAGACCCTGACGCATGGAACTGTGATGCAACGAAGCGCGGAAATGATCGGATTACGGGGGGTCAGCGATGAATGATGAATGAAGCGGGGTTTTTTTGGCGCTTCTTGGTTCATGAAGGAGCTGGAAAATCAGATTTACATGTTCAGCCTCACTGACAGAGAGAGGAGGAGGAGGAGGAGGAGGGGACATGGAAGTGAAGACTGCGGACTGGACACATAGGGACACACACACACACACACACACACGCATGCATCAGAGGCTGCAGCTGCGCGGCCACAGGACACAGTGTGAGACTGCAATGCGTGTTTTTATTCGCCTCCAAACGCGCATCTGAAGCGCACACATGACTGTTTACACTCCGTGAGTGCCTGTGTGTGTGCGTAGTCCTTTCATAATAAAAGACCCTGCAGCTTCCTTCCAGTCAACACCACTGTCTTCAACTTCAAATCCCGCTGCTGCTGCTGCAACAACCATTCCAAACCCTGATCATCATCATCATCATCATCACCAAAATCATCCGTGCCGATACTTTGTCCCCACATGTGCACGCGTGCACCACTAACTCACAGCTGACTCTCCGCGACAACAGAAAGAAGCGCGTGCAGAGTCTGTGGAAAACATTGAAAGATTTTTTTTTTTTTTTTTTAAAGTGATGCTCTGTGCGCATCATCATCATCATCATCATCATCCCCCTGCGCGTAAAACGCACCACAACTTCACTCTCTCACACCGTGTGTGAGCAGCTTAAAACACACACACACACACAGACACACACACAGAGAGAGAGAGAGAAGGAAGAAGAGGGAGAGTAAAACTTACCTTTGAGAAGAAACGCGGCTGAAATCACGACAAGAGAGAGAGAAAAAGCCAGAGATCCGCTCCCCGTGATCGCCATGTTGAACACCTGCTGGAGACTGGCGGCGCTAAATCACCTACACACACACAGAGGAGCGAGAGAGAGAGAGAGCGAGAGAGCGAGCGAGAGAGAGAGGAGGAGGAGGAGAGGGAGAACTCAAGGGATGAAAATGTAGACACATGAGAGGCGGAGAGAGAGAGAGGCTGTGATTACATTATGTTGCATTGACACTCAAAGCCTGTTCAGTTTTATAGGAATTATACATGGGTACACCGTAACTGTGCATCCATGGACTGTCAATCAATCAATCAATCAATCAATCAGTGTTAACTTGTACCACGTGCAACATCAACACATGTAACTCATACTGAGGTTACACACAAAAACACATGAATGAAATAAACACATTATATTCATAGCAACATAGAGTATTTAAAAAAATATATACATTAAAGGGCCACTTCAAAAATATACAGGTTTTTTTTTACTAACTTCCAGAGTTAAATGTGTTATTTGATCATCAGACAGTGGATCTGAGATTACCCGTCTCACTACCACAGCAAAAGAGGACACAGTTTGAAAAAAATAAAACAAATTGGCAAAAATTCAACGTCAAAATCACTTCCTTCAATGACAGTAAAAGCCCTACACTAACTTACTGTGTTTCGGTCAAGTTTTATGAGTAAAAGATCTGAAAAATGTATGCTTTAATGCTGCAAAAGATAAATAAACAAATACATGTACACTCTAATGGAATCAACAGTGACCAACTGGGCGGACAAGAGTGAAACTGAGGAAGAAAATCTATTTTTTAAAAAAAGATTATGAAATAAAAGAAAATTAGCTGTATTCATTTAAATAAATCCCTAAGTGAGAGTGACATTAAAATAATTAATAGTACAATGGAAGAATAAAATACGACAAATGTAAAAATAACAGATTAAAGTGGAATCAGTCAATCAATAAATCCGTCAACAAATAATTACAAAAGAAATACATTAAATAAATAAGAATTAATGAATTAATTTACACAAATCCCACACAAGAGTAGAAACAATTCAGTAAATAAATCAATAAATAAGCAGAATAAACAAGTTACATGATCAATATAATAAATAAATGAAATCCCTACGTGGGAAGAGATGGCACTGATGAGTTAAGTGGAAGATTTAAGTGTATTAAAACAGTTAAGGTAAATAATTAATTAATTATCAAATATAAATACAAATAAGCATATAATAGACTCAATTAAATTAAGTCATGGAAAAACACTTACAAACATGTAAAAAATAAAACTGTAAATAAAAAGGGACAACTTTTAAAAAAAACAATGAGTTTTCTTTGATGGTTATGGTCTGTTAGTTCACAGATAATTCAGATTTAAAGCAAATACAACTAGGTTAGGTCAGGTTAGTTCAAGTTAATTGTAGTTGTTTGATCATCATTTAAAGGGTCTATATTTACAAAAACAAACATAGATCCAAGTAAACTGAGTTAAACAGTCACTGTCACATTCACACCTGTTAAACTGAAGGAATCATCAGTGAAGTTTGTTGCTTCTCTGCTCCTCAAATTAATGTTCAATGTCTACTCAAAGGGCGCCCCCTTCTCTTCACATGGAGTATTACATCTTACATCTACATGTGTGCCGTGGAAGTGTCACACTCCTACCAACATCAAATCAAAATTCACCATTTAAATAGCATAGATAATACAGATTATTAACAATGACCTTGCAGTCCAGATGGAGACCAAAACCTGGTCCTAATGAGGCAGAAGCTCATTTCTAAAAAAGATAAGCTTAGTTTTAGATAACATTAGGCAATGTTAGTTAAAGTTAAGATTAATTAGAGGTAAGATAACACAAGATTTCTTAAGGATAACATTAATTTGAGATAAACTAACATATGAAAATTAGTTATATATAAGGTTGATAAAGGTAACTTTAGATAATATTAAAGATAATGTGAGTGAAAGGTAACTTTAGATAATGTCTGTTAAAGATAAGATCAAGTAGAGAAAACATAAGATAATGAGTTAAATATGATTAAATATGACATTAGATAATATTAAAGATAACATTAGTTATCGTAAGATTGAAAAATAAGATAACATACTGTAAGTATAGCTAACTGTATAATAAGATTACATAGAGATATGCTGGCATAGTAAAACGTTAATGTTTTAAATAAATAAGCTAACATGAAATGATTTAAAGATAGGTGAACATACGATTAGTTAAGTGTGGTTAAAGACAAGATAGCATAAGTCTAGTCAACTATAAGATAAGTTAACATAAGATTAGTTTGAGATAAGCTAACATGAATTAGTTATGGCGCATTTCCACCGGCTCTACTCGCCTTGGCACGGCACGGCATGATTAGGTTGCATTACAAAAAAGTACCTATTTAACGTGGGCGGAGTCATCACTGCATGGCTGAGTGAAACTGCACACACACACACACACACACGAGTGACTAGTGACTTTACACTACACTTCTGTAGTGGTTGGAGATTAACCCACTTTTTTAGGATTGTTAAGTAGTTTTAATTTATCTACAATTCGGCACTGTTCGGCTTGATTCCTGTCCACACGGAGTACAGCCTCCTACTCCACAGACTACAGCGGCAGCGGTCTGTGGCTCGCGATCAGCGGCACTGTCCCTAAATACGCCACTCCACTTTAAAAGACTCCTGTTAAACATACAGGTTTCCCTGGTAGTTGTTGGAGATTAACCCACGTTTTTAGGATTGTTGAGTAGTTTTAAGTGATCTACAGTTCGGCGCAGTTCGGCTTGATTTCTGTGTGGGACGTCTCTTCCTGTGATGGGACTCTGGCCAGTCAGCGGCCAGCAGTATCATGGCATAGTACCTACCTCGCCGGAGCAGGTACTAAAAATAGTACCTGGTACCAGGTACTAGGCTAGTGGAAACGCTACTTAAACCGTGCCGTGGCGAGGTGAGGTGAGTAGAGCCGGTGGAAATGAGCCATTAGAGATATAGCATAAGATTAGTTTGACACAAGATGGCACATAATTAGTTAAAGATAAGCATTACATAAAATTATTCAAAGATCAGTGAACATAACATGAGTAAAGTTTGGTTAAAAGTAAGATATCATAAGTACAGCTAACTGTAAGACAAGATAATATAAGATTAGTTTGAGGTAAGCTAACATAAATTGGTTAAAGATAAGCTAACAAGATCAAGATAAGCTAAGAACATCAGATTATTTAGAGATATGAGGAATGAGGAACATTGTGAGTTCAAACATTAAAACTCAACTCTTTCTTCTCCTCATGAAGCTCAGAGTTGAAGTGAAAGTTTTTTTCTCCTACAAACGGAGAGAATTTAAACACATCTCAGTTAAACAGAGCTTCAGTTAAAACAACGTGAAAATGTCAAACCACACACTGCCAAAATGTGTGTTCCTCAAACCTTTATGATTTTAAAATGTTTACAGGGAAACTTGACATTAAAGTGGTCTAAACTGCCTGAATGAACAGCGTCTCAAATCAGCTCGGGGTGAGTTATCTTACCAAACAAAATGTAGCAGACGATCTTCGGTCAGTTGTTGTTTTTTAAAAAACAGTGAACTCATCTCACAGTTGTCTCATAGAACTTGTTTTGCTGTGCGAGTGAATCGTCTTAACAAACAAATACGATCTGTGGGGGAATCACCTGCGATCTGTAACAACAATCAGGACTGATGGAGGTCAGAGACTCACCTGTGTGTTCACCTGCAGTCACCTGTTACTGCACTGATCACACCTGATCGTGATCATGATGATGATGATTGGTGACTCGCGCAGCACCGGTGTCTCTGTTGCTGTCAGTGTTAATTGCTGGGGTTCCAGATGGTAGAATCCCATGGGTTTAAGAAAGTGCAGGGGGCGGGACTCGAGCCGGGAGTGGAGTTTATTTTGGCAGAAGAAAATATTCATAGAATACTACTACTACTACTACTACTTCTAGAACTAGACTAATTGTACATCTACTACTGCTGCTGCTACTACTACTGCTATAAAATTAGATTAGTAGAAAGATACATAGCTATTTTGCTAGCTTAGATAGAAAGATACTTAGTTATTTTGCCAGCTATTTTGCTAGCTTAGATAGAAAGATACATAGCTATTTTTGCAGTTGTTTTGCGAGCCTAGGTAGAACTGCACATAGCTATTTGGCTAGCTTAGATAGAAAGATTCATAGCTATTTGGCTATCTTAGATAGAAAGATACATAATTATTTGGCTAGCTATTTTGCTAGCTTAGATAGAGAGATACATAGCTATTTTGCCAGTTGTTTTGTGAGCTTAGGTAGAACTACACATAGCTATTTGGCTAGCTTGGATAAAAAGATACATAGTTATTTTGATAGCTTAGATAGAACGATGCATAGCTATTTGGCTAGCTTAGATAGAATGATACATAGCTATTTGGCTAGCTTAGATATAAAGATTCATAGCTATTTGGCTAGCTTAGATAGAAATATACATAGTTATTTGGCTAGCTATTTGGCTAGCTATTTGGCTAGCTTAGATAGAAAGATACATAGCTATTTTGCCAGTTGTTTTGGAAGCCTAGGTAGAACTGCACATAGCTATTTGGCTAGCTTAGATAGAAAGATTCATAGCTATTTGGCTAGCTTAGATAGAAAGATACATAATTATTTGGCTAGCTATTTTGCTAGCTTAGATAGAAAGATACATAGCTATTTTGCCAGTTGTTTTGCGAGCTTAGGTAGAACTACACATAGCTATTTGGCTAGCTTGGATAAAAAGATACATAGTTATTTTGATAGCTTAGATAGAACGATGCATAGCTATTTGGCTAGCTTAGATAGAATGATACATAGCTATTTGGCTAGCTTAGATAGAAAGAAACATAGCTACTGTATTTGGCTTGCTAGGAAAGAAAGATACATTTGTGGCTAACTATGTGTGTTCTCGTATTTGTTGCCTCTGTAGGACCTTTTTTCTTGCATAAACAGAGTCCTAAGAAGAACAGTACATTTCCAAGGCTATTTGAATATTAAGGAGCTATGGAATACAGTATGTCTAAGAGTGTCCACACTAAGAATATTGATCAAGAATGAGTGTGTGAGTGTGTTATAATCTCAATATGTCACTGTTTTCATGTTGTCCGACTTCCCCTCTCATCTGAAACCTGGTGCATTTGGTAAATTTGGGAATATCTGAGCGGGATCACAGAGTTACAGAGAAGCGTGCATGACACCGCTGAATCTCATTTCCCTTTTATGTTTTTTTTTTCCATTGTGTCAAAGCAGCACAAAGGCTGCTAATTGCACAATCTATTCTCTGAGACTGCGTGTCAGTCCTCATTCCATGGATGAGTAGATCGCATTTAGAACTTCACTCTAATGCCGCAGCCGTCCCCGTCACTACAGATTGAATTCCACACATCACATTTATTTCAGATGTTATTATCTGTGGCAGCTCACCAGTTCTGCCTGCCACTCACACACACATACACACAGGTTAGTGCAGCTATGCTTTTAAGGACTCTGCATTGATTTACGTTCATTTCAGAACGTAATCTCTAGACAGTTAATGACTAACACTAACCTTAACCTTACTTCAAATCAGATCTTGGTCCTAATCTTAAACAGTTCCTCAGAAATGAGGTTCTGCTTCATTAGGACCAGGTTTTGGTCTCCATGGGGGCCTGACAAGGTCAGTGTTTATGCCAGAAAAAAGTAGTAAAGAGGTAACAAATACAAGAACACACACTCACTCACAGTCTCCACTAGGTGTTTCCTCCTCTCAAGCTCATTTACTTTCTGACCACAAAAGCAGTGGTCAGTATCTTCAGGGTAAACCTGGTGGAAATGTGCTCAAATATTTATGTTTCCTCTCTTTTTTATGTCATTTAGATTTAATCTGATGGTTAATTACATTTCCTGTACCCTTGCAGTATCCTACCCTCCCCACTAGGGCTACACAATTGCAAAAATGTACCAGTAATATATATATATACAGTATTACATATTACAAAATATACATATCGTAAAGACTGCATAAAGTCCAACAAATGTACTGGGTCAAAATATTGATTTGGTGATATATCATCGTCCTTTCTCATACAATATAATAATTGTTACTCCAGGGCAAAACATTAACTATTTTAATTAATAATTTTTTCCTGATAATATATGATTTTGCAAATATTTTTGCAATATCATGATAATATCGTATTGTGACTTAAATATCATGATAATATCGGATTGTGACCTAAATATCATGATTATATCGTATTGTGACCTAAATATTGTGATATGTATTGTGACCTAAATATCGTGATGATATTGTATTGTGACTTAAATATTGTGATAATATCGTATCATGGCCTAAATGTCATATATTTGAATATTTAATGGTGTTATTCATTGAATATTATAAACACATATGAAGTCCACAAAGTAAATGTTGCCACCTTGTGGTAAACGGATGCGCCACAATCTAGGTAATCTCGCCCAGTGTCTCTGTCTCGTCCTGTGTCTCTGTCTCCCTGAGCTCAATGAATAATGGATGGGAATAGATCTAATGACTGAACTGCTTCATCTGGCATCTGGGTCTTCTGTAGTAATGGCCTGCCATAGATTCCCTCTGTGTGTGTGTGTGATGGTCTCTTATCTGTATATTACACGAGGATCAGTCTCAGTCTCAGTCTCACCGAGTCTTGTAAACAGTCGAGCATGCACTAAAAAGATTTGACACCACTTGTCCCGTAAATGAGTGTCTTGCATTGTACTTTTGCAGCGGATTGTTGAATCGTTTGAAAGTAAATGACCGTAAATTTGTAGCTATTCACTGTAACGTCACAGTTATACCATATACGGCTAAGATTTAGCAGTATTTACCCGATAGTTGCTGACGCCACTTTGGTAGGAAAACGGCACGTCCATAAATAACGAGCAGTATATACTGTATATATCAGGTAATATGTTAGACAACTTGTGTCTTTCTGTTTTGAAAACGGTGGATAGATGTTGTGAGTCAGACTAATTGGACAACATTTTACTGGATCAATAAAGATCCTGAGGACGGCAGAGGTTGATCACAGCTATAAAACGCACTCAAGTGTAGAAGATGGAATGATGGGGGGGGCCACCAGGCAACTAATTCCACTTGTAGAGTCATCAGATTAGTAGCTTCTGGGTCGGCAGTTAAGGGGAAACTTACAATGTGCTCTGACCAAGTTTTGTAGTGATTTGTTGAATTTTGCAGGAATTATAGTTGAAAAACACCAAAAATCCCATTTTGTGTTCCCACAAGCCACACAGCAGGCTCCGCCTAAACAGACTCGCCCATCACATCTGTATGCGGGTTACTATGGCAACCAAAGAAAACATGTTTACAATGATCGGGCCCCTAACTTAACATTTTAGTCCACTGCGCTTTCGCACCAATAAACACACGCATCTTGTTAGTTAAGTTTCCCTTAAGTTTCCCTTTAACTTCCGACCATGAAGCTGTGATTCAGTGTCGTTACAGACTCCAGTGCTAATTGACATTTATTTTAAACACGCTTATATTGTGGTGTGTCTGCATTCTCTGGGGTAAAATTAGTCAGTATAAGGGTCAGATATGTTTACTCTTTGAGGATCCACTTATATTATTCGATCTTTGACGATTTAAAGTGACAGTGAGCTCAAAAAAGAAGACACAGATACTGTTAATTTTTCAGGAAGTTTTCCTGCCGACAAGGCGGTGTGACATGTTGACAGGAAGCTCTATATTCCTGTAATGTAACATTAATAATATTGTACATTTCTGTGATTTAGCAGTATGTTCTTTTTTACAAATGCTATATTTTACTGTACATTTGCAGATATGATGTATATTTATGTGCTTTAGCAGTATTTACTTTTTTACAAATGCTATATTTTGTTGTAGATTTGCAGGTATGTCGTATATGTTACTGCCATCTTTGCAGTATTTGTCTTTTACAAATACTGTATTTTACTCTAACTTAACAGTAATTATGTCATACAGTATATTTGGGTGATTTAGTAGTGTTTGCCTTTATAAATATTGAGTTTCTTGTAATAGCCACACTTAAATTTTCACAAATAAAACACAAAAATATGGTGTCATATAGAGAACTATCACTGTGGAAGGATAATGTGTTTTATTGTGAAATTAACTTAAAGTTTTCACAAGTATGAGCTGCGGTCACACACTGAGGAGAGTCAGTGCCATTTAAGAAGGCAGCCGTCAGCATTTTCTATTTAAATTAGTGCGGGGAACAAGTAATGAAAAGATTTTTTTTCCCTTTCCCAGTTAATGGCTGATTAGAAATGCAATGGTTTTAAATTAAGATTTCTTCTCCCGCCCCCTTCATGGTATGAAATCAATCAAATTAAGGGAAATTGAATTATTTGAGATGGTAATCTATTTACGGCGACGCGTTCACCATGAGAATGTTTTCCTCTTGTTGTGAAAGAAAGAATAATTTAATCAGACCCTTAAGTGACCCGAGCAACGGATGAGCAAGAACCCGACGGCTGATTGGAAAGAGAAAAAAAAAAACGTAGATTTTTGCGTGTCTTTCATCCTTAAAGACACAAGTGGACAAGAAAGAAAATGTAAATTCAGTCTCATTCACGTCCTATGTGAGCGCACATGTATGTGATTTACATATACAACAGAGAAGTGTCCAGTGGAACCGCAGAGCAAATTATTACAGGAAATGATATTCCAAATATATCACCACAGGTCATCAATTCTCTGTGCCCTGCAGCCACGAAACATGTGTCAACTCAACTGGTTTTACCGTCTCTCTTCTTCTTCTTCTTTCTTTGTTACACCTGCACTGTGACTGTGATTTTGTTACTTATTACTGTGATTTAGTAGCATTTTCCTTTACAAAATACTCTATTTTACTGTGACTTTACAGAAAATAGTTACGTATTATAGTGATTTATCACTAATTTCATCTTATAAATACTATATTTTCACTGTAAATCCACATACATACATTTTCCTTTAATAATACTGTATTTTACTGTAACTTCTATATTATTGTGATAAATACTGAGCTGTAGTGTAATATTACAGTCATTTGTTATTATATTAATAGTTACCTTTAATAATAAATCCTGTGCTTTACTGTAACTTGACAGTAATTATGTTATATCTTACTGTGATTTAGCAGCATTTACCTTCAGTAAATACTGTATTTTATTCACATGTATGACATAATATGAATTAGCATTAGTGCGCTTTAAAAATGCTATATTTTTACTGTCGATTTAAAGTCATTTTGTTGTATATTACTGTGATTTAGCAATATTTCATGTAAATAGTGAGTGTTACATGATATCATCGTGGACTGATTGACTGCTGAGTGCTATTCTTGCAAACTTGCTGTAACCTGCATACAGATGTGATGGGCGGAGTCTGTTTAGGCGGAGCCTACTGTGTGACTAGTGGGAACACAAAATGTGATTTATTTTATTTTTTTTTACTATAATTCCTGCAAAATTCAACAAATCACCGTGAAACTTGGTCGGATTGCAATATTCGCAGGTCCTGATGTTCATAACATCAGTTTTCCTCAAATCCTCAAATGTGAGCTCAAAGATGATAAAAAAAGAATAAACTTACGTTACTAAATGGCGTAATGTAAAATGGGCAAAATGGAAAAAAAATAAATACAGAATTGTTAAACATATGTTATAACACGTTTTATCACGCGCCACAAGTGCAGGTCATTTCTTTCACAAACACAAGGAGCCGAGCAGATGACTGTAATAAATCAGGAGTCACGTGGAACCTGAGGGAGTCTTAATGGTAATACATTTGTTGGCGTGTAGTTTGGCCGGGACGTGGCCGACTCTGCCTCTCTCGTCTTCCTGCGTCTGGGAGAGAAATATCGTTTCAGTCCTCTCATTTATTTTAGGCTGAACTCTGAAACACCAGCAGACTTCAGCTCTAAGTGTTTTTCACAGACTTCAAACCCTTTTTTTTTGGAGCTTGAAACGATGTGTTGACCTACTTTACCCTTTTTTTTTATCCTCTTGCCGAAATAATTTTCACTCACTGGTCACTTTATTAGGTACAGAGAACACCTAGTAAATGACCCTGTTGTCTTTATGTGTATGTTCTTTGGTTTTAAAAAGTGGTGGGAGTGCCAGACACTATGAAAACACTACAACATTACAAAAATACTAAAACATGGAGAAGAAAACACTACATTACAAAAATGCTAAAACATTAACAGGAAAACACTAGGACACTAAGAAAACACTACAACACTAAGAAAACACTATGACACTAAAAAAACACTACGACATTAAGAAAACTCTTTTATAAGTCAAAAATACTGCATATAAACAAATGTTGCTGCTAATCTTTCACATAAACCAGGCTGCAATAAATATAAGCAACCAAAAATAATCCAGTTTGCATGAAGTATATTGAAAATAAATCTAAATAAAGAATATGTTAGACCATAAAATGGAGGTGCATCATGAGAAGAACTGACATTGATTTTAAAAATAACCTTTTTTTGAAGTTGCATTTAATTTCAGAAAACGCAATGTGTAATGTAATGTTTTTGCACTTTCCTAATTGTGTTGTGTTTTCTTAAAGGTTGCAGTGTTTGTCAGTCCAGGGCCACCGTAGTTTTGTGTGAAAGTCCACTGCAACAATCTGACCAACAACCTTTGTGTATGAAAAGTGCTTAATAAATAAAAGTGCTCTGCTGGATGATGATATATGAAAAACGAAATGTTGGAAATGAATAATTCTGAGATGAAAGTCGTCACCTCAGGACATGGACAAAGGCGTAAATAGATCTTTCTATATTCTGTAACAGTTTCATTTTTATAAAACCTTCCTAAAGTCCACAAAAAGCAGAGAAATCTTGTTTTTCTGTGCAGCAATCACCCATTTTCCTGCTCAATGCACAAATTGGTCTCGCATATGTGTTCACACATTAAAACCACTTATTTTACAATTTTTGACTATTATATATTGCTTTATAACATTGAGTTGAATTGTTTTTATATTTTTAAAGCAAAAACAAATCCTGAATTCTCCAGTTTATTTCACACATTTGCTGCAGTTTTATGTTAACATAGTTAGTGGTCTGTAAACTGTTGTTATATTGTGCCAATTTGTATGTAAATGTGTATTGTTGTGATATAAAACTACTGAATGACACGTCGTTACTGTTTCTGTTTTGCTGTACAAAAGTACAAAAAAAGTGCTGAGAGAAAATACAATTTCTTGACTGGAATGTGACAATTTTAATGTATGAATGAATGAATGAGTGAGTGAAGTCGCGCTCAGCGCACACAAAAGCGCACTCATCTGCACAATAAATTAACAGCATTCCATTTTCAGTCATTCCCCCTCTGAGGCCACGACTATTATTATTCACTTTTTAAAATCTGCTCCTCGGCGTAGACGACACAGCCCATTGAGCAACAGTCTGAGCATTACAGATTACTTTTCCTCCCCTGTGTTTAAAAAGTTCCCTTATTTAATAAATGGAAAGTGCAGAATGAGAGTCTTTATGAAAACAGACAGGATTTTATCAGGTGTGAAAAGACTGTGTTTTAGCCACAGTTCATTTTATTTTCTCACTCGCTCCTTCTCACTGCTGTTTAAGCAAATCTTCACGGAAATGGGTGGAATTATTGTCAGATTTTTGCAGCAAAAATGTGTTGTTTTCCAAATAAACTACCTAAAGTCCTAGAGAGAATTCTGCATTCACTTTGGTTTCATCTACATATTTTACAAGTTATTTGGTTTGTTTTTAAATGTTTCTGTACAGAAACTTAAACTTTGTGTATGAAAAGTGCTAAATAAATAAAACTGATCTGCTAGAAGATGATCAGGGTCATATGTGAAAATGATGTTACATGAGGAAACACATTAAAAATAAATAAATAAATAAGACAGAATTCTGAGATTAAAGTAAGAATTCTGAGATTAAAGTAAGAATTCTGAGATTAAAGTAAGAATTCTGAGATTAAAGTAAGAATTCTGAGATTTAAGTCAGAATTCTTCAGAATTGCTAAGAAGCTATAGTTGCTAAGACACTGGCTGTTTGCTGCCAAGATGCTAGTTACTATAGTTGTCTAGGAGCTAGCTGGTGTCTGTGAACAAGCTAAGAAGGTAGCTGCTAATTGATAAGAAGCTATAGTTGCTAAGACACTGGCTGTTTGCTGCCAAGATGCTAGTTACTATAGTTGTCCAGGAGCTAGCTGGTATCTGTGAACAAGCTAAGAAGGTAGCGGCGAATTGATAAGAAGCTATAGTTACTAAAACACTGGCCGTTTGCCACCAAGACACTAGCTACTATAGTTGTCAAGAAGCTATCCAGGTGCTGTGACCAAGCTAAGAATGTAGCTGCTAATTGCTAAGACGCTATAGTTGCTAAGATGCGGACTGCCAAAGCCATTAGATATTATAGTTGTCAGGAAGCTAGCTGGGAATCTGTGAACAAGCTAAGACGGTAGCTGCTAATTGCTAAGAAGCTATAGTTGCTAAGATGCTGGCTGTTTGCTGCCAAGACCCTATAGCTACTAGCTGTCAAGAAGCTAGCTGGGAATATGTGAACAAGCTAAGAAGGTAGCGGCGAATTGATAAGAAGCTATAGTTACTAAAACACTGGCCGTTTGCCACCAAGACACTAGCTACTATAGTTGTCAAGAAGCTATCCAGGAGCTGTGACCAAGCTAAGAAGGTAGCTGCTAATTGCTAAGACGCTATAGTTGCTAAGATGCTGACTGCCAAAGCCATTAGATATTATAGTTGTCAGGAAGCTAGCTGGGAATCTGTGAACAAGCTAAGACGGTAGCTGCTAATTGCTAAGAATCTATAGTTGCTGATGCTGGCTGTTTGCTGCCAAGACCCTATAGCTACTAGCTGTCAAGAAGCTAGCTGGGAATATGTGAACAAGCTAAGAAGGTAGCTGCTAATTGATAAGACGCTATAGTTGCTAAGATGCTGACTGCCAAAGTCATTAGATATTATAGTTGTCAGGAAACTAGCTGGGAATCTGTGAACAAGCTAAGACGGTAGCTGCTAATTGCTAAGAAGCTATAGTTGCTAAGATGCTGGCTGTTTGCTGCCAAGACCATATAGCTACTAGCTGTCAAGAAGCTAGCTGGGAATATGTGAACAAGCTAAGAAGGTAGCGGCGAATTGATAAGAAGCTATAGTTACTAAAACACTGGCCGTTTGCCACCAAGACACTAGCTACTATAGTTGTCAAGAAGCTATCCAGGAGCTGTGACCAAGCTAAGAAGGTAGCTGCTAATTGCTAAGACGCTATAGTTGCTAAGATGCTGACTGCCAAAGCCATTAGATATTATAGTTGTCAGGAAGCTAGCTGGGAATCTGTGAACAAGCTAAGACGGTAGCTGCTAATTGCTAAGAATCTATAGTTGCTGATGCTGGCTGTTTGCTGCCAAGACCCTATAGCTACTAGCTGTCAAGAAGCTAGCTGGGAATATGTGAACAAGCTAAGAAGGTAGCTGCTAATTGATAAGACGCTATAGTTGCTAAGATGCTGACCGCCAAAGCCATTAGATATTATAGTTGTCAGGAAACTAGCTGGGAATCTGTGAACAAGCTAAGACGGTAGCTGCTAATTGCTAAGAAGTGAGGTGTGACTTGTTAGTGAGAAAGAATGACTGAGTCTTGACTCATAGTGAGGAAGTAACAGCTTCATCAAACCCATCATTACATTAAAAGACGGGCCATTCATCCGTTCACAGTGGTGCAGAGGCATGTAATTAAAAGAAAATGACACCCTTGTAGATACAATTATTTAGCTCTGTGCTAATGTGATGTTCTGTGAGTTGCCAACACTCCTCTGAATATGTGCCTCCATTGAAAATGGTACTCTCACTGTATTTTAAATCTCTAAAGCTGTTCTAGTTGAAATCAATTTATTTCTTTATAAAAAAAAAAGCTGTAAAGAAGAACGGCCTGAATCGTCTGCTTCACATGCAGCAACAGTTTTAGCTGAAGCCCGAGGGCAACGTTAGAAACAGCTCCACTGCTGTTTCCACACACTTTAAACACAGAGACTAACAATGACAGAGTGTTGTTGAGAGGACGAGGAGCTGCTGCTGTTACACACACACACACACTCACACACACACACTCGCTCCAGCAGAGTGCTGATCCCGCACTAAAGCTCCACGCAGGGCAACTACCACTTCACAAAAAGTCACAGTGCTGTACTATTGTCTCTCTACAGGCAGAGCCTCAGTGGCCTGATGTGTCATCACGCCTGTACAACACTGCAAAGACAGAAATAAAGCAGTGGTTCCCAAAACTTGCACCAGGCCCTGAGTTTGGATTAATTAATTATTAAATATAATATCTGCTAATATCAATTCTACCCTCAAAAGTAAAATTGTGCAATACAGTTGTAGTTGGAATTTCTGACCTCCTAGGTAGTTTAATGTAACGCCTTGAGAATAAAGTCAGAATGAGAACAAAATGTCAGAATTCTAAGATTAAAGTCAAAGATTAAAGTAAAGAAACTAGCTGCTAGTTACTAAGGAACTCAGAAGAGTACTGCTATTTGCCGAAGAGCTACAGAATACTGAATCATTATTATCGTGAACATATTTTAAGACTTGAGGACACGAGTCTCTGACTTTCCACATGAGTATAAAGGAGAGACACACACACGACTGTCCATGAACACTCTTTAAAGTCAACTCACCCAAAATTATGATTCAGTTTATCTGAAATCACCTGCATGAACCTGCTTTGCAGAATATTAACACAGTTGTTAAACTGCTTCAAATAGTTTATTTAATAGTTTTACCACAAAGTAAAATAAACTTTTTGGCAAATTTATTTTCTAAAGCAGTATAGTCCAAAAGCCTGGGTTGGGACCCACAGATGGGTCACAGGAGACTTTTTTGGGGTCCCCCAACAAGTTTGAATTTTCCCAACCTTTATTTTAAGATATACGTGTATACATTTTAAATAACAGGCATTTGATTGATGATTTGTTTGCCAATTCAAAATGATAGTAGGTGTAGAATTGTAGAATTTTTATCTCAATTGTCACGTTAACGTTTTCCATCTTCAAAAGGTGGGTCCCCACATTGAAAGTTTGGAAAATACTGTTCTAAAATGTTTAACTTCAAACAAATCTATGCCAATATAACAAAAAAATCCCTAAAAGTGGGTTAGGGTTAAGTTCATATTCCATTTTAATTAAAAAAAAAAAAAAAAATCAGCACAATAATAAGAGAGAGGCAATAACATTCAGTGTGTATTTTGCTTGCTAATTTACAATATCGTGTTTTCTCCTGGTTTTCCCCCCGATGGCCATCGAGTGATTATTAGCAAACCAAACTACCAGACAATAACATACAATGAAAATTAAGTGGAAAATAGTTTCAAATGTTTGGGTGGCCGAGTCAATTCTTTTGGGTAGATTAATCTGCACACAAGTCCATCCATAAACCCTTGATAAAGTCTTACTTTGGTTTTATTGCTCAGAATTACTCTGATCTCAGAGAAGTAACCTCATGTATTTCTAATTCATGTTCGGAAACATATTTCTCGAAACGTCCTTGAAGAAAAATAAAGCCCTGAGCAAACATAAGGGGAGGTCATCTCATCTGCACTGACATGTTGAGCCCCGCTGGCCTCAGCACCTTTTCTGCCGCCCTCCTCTCCCATTAATGGCCTCCGGATTCTGCCTCACTCATCCCCGACCTGACCTTTGGTTTCATGTCTCCCAGCTGGATGCCCACCGGCAGCCTTTAAAAAGCA
The DNA here is from genome assembly GCF_019176455.1 of Solea senegalensis. NCBI lineage: Eukaryota > Metazoa > Chordata > Actinopteri > Pleuronectiformes > Soleidae > Solea > Solea senegalensis. The sequence goes on from NC_058028.1 coordinate 2,567,364, forward strand.
AGATAAAGTGATGGCTGCTGCTGCTGCTGCTGCTGCTGCTGCTGCTGCTGCTGCTGGACATGGACTGACTTTTGCTGCATCAGCTGTGTCGTCTAAATGCCTCCTTTTGTCATTGCGTGATGGAGCCTTGTACGGTTTTAGCATCCTGCCATTCAAATGAATCACGACGGCTAGGGCTATTGCTCAAATCGCAAAGATTAAACACAGCAGAATAAGATGAGATACTGCGCTATCACCTCATATTAAGACTGGTTCACAGTCTTAATACACTTGCCGTGTGACATATTTGCGCCACGTCTGGTGTGAACGCAGCATTTCAGAGGTGAACAGACATTCACACCTACGATCAGTTTAGATTGTCAAATTAACCCTAATCACCAATTTTGCAGGTTTTTTTGTACCTGGAGAAAACCCAGAAAACATAATTTACCCAAAAGTATTTAAACTGAGATCTATTTGCAACCAGTGGAGTTGCCACCTGGTGGCTACATGCCACTTTTACTTCTGTCCTACTTTCTAGACCTTCCTGAAACACAAATAATATTGTCTTAGGATTTCTTTAACTTTGAAAGACAAAACACTTTGGGGGCTGCACGGTTGGTGTAGTGGTTAGCGCTCTTGCCTCCTCCCACAATCCAAAAACATGCAATATGGGGATTAGGTAAATTAGACACCCTAAAATGACCATAAGTGTGAGAGTGAATGGTTGTTAGTCTCTGTGTGTGTGGCCCTGCGATGGACTAGCTGAGATTGGCAGAGCACACTCTGGTGGAGGATAAAGCGGTAGATGATGGATGGATGGAAACTCTTTGGTCAGAGTTCTTCATGGACTTCTTTTTGAAAATCATGGTGGGAACAACATGTTCCATAATCTGTTTTGTTCTGTGTAACTTCCTGTTTCTAAGACGTAAATATCTTTGGTTGTTTTACTATGTGAATCGTCATTGTAACAGTCTATCTTTCTTTCCTTTACTTTTGCGATATCTCTTTTATTGTTTATTGTTTTCACCTATTGAAACCTTCTATGCCCTTGTTTTGAAAAGTGCTTTACGTCACAATTATTGCTGCAGAGGACATCAAAGCATCATGACTTCATCCCAGTGTCCGAGGACTGATTAATATATCTTTATTTAAAACATGACGGACAGCAATGCAGGACCTGCTCATTCATCGCTTTCATACCGTTCATTAAATATTTCTTTTTCTTCTGTCAGTCGTTTTTTGCCCAGGTGTGTTTATATAGTTATAGTATGGTATACACATATATATATACACATATATATACATATATATACATACATATACACATATACTGTACATATACATACATATATATATATATATACATATATATACATATACATACATATATATACATAGAAATTCATCCGATTGCCTATAGATTGTGCTGAAAGATTTGACACTCTACTTTCTTATAGCCTCTGTTTCTACGTTTAATCCACAGAAGTACTTCCAGTATTCCAGAAGTATTTCCAGTCTGTTGTGCAGTAACTATTAGTAGTAGTATTATTATTACTGTGATTATAGACTTATTATTTTTCATTCTAAATTAAAATTAAATGCCACAGCGCCTCCTGGGGCAGAACACGCGTGATAAACCTCACTTAGTCAAAGATAAAGTGTGACTGTGCTGCACTGCTCGTCGAGGCTTGAATGTACAATATTTTAAAGCCCTGATGGTTGAAATTTGTCCCGGGAAATAAATTGTTTCCTCTTTTTCAGAGTCATAACTCTGTGTGTGCACAAAGATGACTGGGACCATCCCAGTCATGTGACTTCCATTTCTCAAGGTGACTAAAGACCCAGTTATGCACTGAGACTTCAGACAGGGGACAAACATATGACTCTCGCAGTCATATCTGAAGAACCTGGAAAACCTGGAAAAATATCACGGTTTTTTTACAAACTAAAATGATTCCGTTTTAATTCAGTTTGTGATATGGAGCAAAAACGAACAGAAAATATTCACATTTTGAATATTGATCAGCCCATAAGAAAAGCTCATTTAAATCTAGAAAAATAAGCATGAAATACAAAAATTCATGAAATCCCCTTATATTCAATAAACTATAAAAATAGAAATGTGTTGTTGTTCGAGATACATATCAAATAAGAACAAGAATCATAAGGTACTTGCACAACATTTCATAAACACTGATATATACATGTATTTTCCAATAAAGGTTTAAGAGTAAATGCTTAAAGTGTTTAAATAAAAACGTTGTGAAATCTAAGTCAGGTTGAAACAAACAAATCTAATTCCTTTTCTTCTTCTTCAAGGTTTAACGGTCGTCGAGGGAATAAAAATGAAATGCTGCTTCACAGCTGCCGGCGCACGATGTAATGAAGAGTTGTTCATTCATTAAATTCATTGGTTCCACTTTTTTAGTTAAAACAAACGTGTGTGTCTCTGTTTTCTCACAACTCTGCCAGGAAACACACACAAACACACACAAACACACACACACTGTGTGAGGACGATGAGGGGAACTGCTGATAAACCTGGAAATGATGATGATTTAATTGGGTTTAACACAAATAGTGAGCCATTCTATAAATCCAGCAACAGACTCACTGCCAAACAATGAGCTGCTGTAAACATCCACCAAGAGACTGCCTGCAAAATAATGAGCTGTTGTATACTGTATATCCATCAACAGGATATGGAATAAAGCTGTGTGGTTGTGTGAACTCATGTAACAGGCATGCACTCCACCTTTAATTTCCTTCATTATCTTAAAACAAAAACACTTAAAGACACTCAACAGGAAGTTAATGAAAATCTAATCGTTATTTTGGATAAAATAAAATAAAATAAAAAAACATTGTTGCATAATAAGTGTTATTTTTCCATATCCTGAGGAAATGTGCATCTTCTGGACACCGCTGCAATTAATTATGAGCAGCAATGAAGCTGAATGGGAATTTAGGTAATTAGATTTTATTCTGAAAAAATAGCAACTGATTAAAAAGATATTACGTCGCTAAAATGTTTGGTTTGAAAAATAAAGATAAAACATCATGTAAATAAAAAAATTTAAACGTTAACTTATGAAATCATGTATTCATGACATTGTATTGTGTATTCACAACGGATGAACTCAGGAAAATACTCAGGTGTGCAGATTCACCTGGCCCATTCTAACGACTACTAACAGGAAGTGAACTGCAAACCTATAACTTCCTAAGCGAGATAAACATGTTTCATAAAAAAAAGGCTCTCTAAAAATAAAAGCATATTCAAATGAATGTATTAAAGCCAACACACGCTCACTAGCTTCGTGCTTTGTTCACACCGAACACGATTTGCCGCGCTTATCGCGCCGCGGGATCATGTTATACATTTTGTGACGCGATGGGAGCGCTGACCGTAAGTCGTGGTATTTTAAACAGAAGTAACGACCATTTCTTTTCACCATCAGCCATCTCTGTTGTGGCAACATCTGCAGAGAAGAAACCGTTGTCGCCAACGTTCCACCAACAGACTGCCTGCCAAATAATGAGCTGTTATGTATATGTGTGTATATGTATATATATATATACATATATGTATATATATATATACACACACATATATATATATATATATATATATATATATATATATCCACCAACAGACTCCCTGCAAAATAATGAGTTATTCTCTACATCCACCAACAGACTGACTGCAAAACAGTATGCTGTCAACAATAGACTATCGAAATAAAGTGAGACTCTTTCTTTTGCTCTGAATGCTGTCTGTGAGATAAGAGGATAAGAATGAATTGACGTGGATTCACTAATTTTCTGTTAAAAACGAGCGCCGTAAAAGGTCTTTGTATCGACAGGGGTCATTTAAATCTTTACAATTAAATAAAAACTCTCAATTTAATAACATAATGAGGGCAATCAATTCTGAGGACTGTCAGCGAAGACGTCCCGACGCCTTTAATTGTGGGAAAGGGAGTGAAAAAAACCCACTCTGTGAAGTGAAAGTTAATGGGCCAGGTGGACACACACACACACACACACACACACAGACCGGTCATTAGACAGTGTAATTAATTAGCACTCAGCGTTTACATTCCCGCTTTCTTCTCTGTCAGGAAACGGGCAAAACAACGATACGAGGACATTTCAGCTCGGCTAATTGGAAACGGAGACGAGTCTTTCAGAGTGTGGAGGCAGGAGACGCTGCTGTTGTGATACGTTTAACAAGAGGGACGCTAATTCTGTTTCTGTCCAAAAACACAGCAGTGATGTCAGACCAGGCTCCTGTGAGTGGAAATACAATCTAAGAATTGTTGTTTTTCTGCATAATTTGTGATCATTAGAGAGTTTTAGAGGTCAGACAAAACTCCAAGGCCAAATTCTGTGTTTTAAGCAATAAATTATGTTTTTTTTTTTTTGTTTTTTTTTTAAATCTCCAGGCAACCAAATTCCCCTCTTTGTATGTTTATTTAGTTTGTATATATATATATATCTGTTATTCTCCTTTTGTTTGTTAATGTGAACCAAAGCCTCAAAGTCAGACAGTCCCACAGACAAAGTCTGTGGATTATGTTATTTGCAAATGACAATGTAATCTGTCAGGAGAGTTGGGGACAAGTGGAGATGTAATCCAGTGAGAGACTGCCTGTAAAATAATGAGCTGTTATAAACATCCACCAACAGACTGCCTGCAAAATAATGAACAATTCTCCACATCCACCAAAAGGCTGACTGCTAAATAATGAACTATTCTCTACATCCAGGCTGACTGCCAAATAATGAGCTGTTACACACATCCACCAAGAGAATGCCTGCAAAATAATGAGTTAATCTCTACATCCACCAACAGACTGACTGCCAAATATTGAGCTGTTATCTATATCCACCAACAGTACACGGCTTGACCTTTTCTGAGGGTCACGTGAGGAGCTGCATCTCTGTTTACTTGCCTTTCCTCTCTTTGCACGAGTGAAGCTTTGTCTGTTATCTGTTGAACTTGTTTGTGTACATGTGGCTCTTCCTGAGGTTTCTCCCATTCTTTCCCTGTAAAAAGACTTTTTATGGAGTTTTTCCTCACTCGATGTGAGGGTCCAAGAACAGAGGGTCTAAGGACAGAGGGTCCATGATTTGTAGAGCTCACGCCTCTGGCTTTAGAGATAAGTTGATTTTAATTTATTTTATTTGAAAGTTTGTCGACCATTTTCAACCTTTCTTCCGTCACATTGCCAGAAAAGCCCATTAAGAAACACCAAAGCTTTTTAAAGTAACATTGAAGGTGTTGATTCTGGAATAAACAAACATTTTAAATCTTTTTTTAAAACCTCATCACATGACCACACCAAACATTTTAAAAAATGAAACACCACAGGCAACAACCTGAACCCCAAGCCTGTTTACATTTCACTCAAAGAATTATTAGATTTGTAATTTTTAGTCAAATTAAATTAAATAAATTCATAAAAACTCCACTCCAGGTTTGACTTCATACTTATTCACAAACAAAATGTCCACCCCTGTGTTTAAACCTTATGAAGTGTTTTGTGACTGTAGTGATTTTTGTTTAAATACTTAAACAAACCTGCAAACTGTGTTTCTGTCGTACTTACAACAGAAAACCCACTCCAGTCCAGTCTGTCCATGGAATCCAGGTTTTGCAGCAGTTTCTGTGGAGAGTGAAGCGTCTGACGATAAGATTGAGAGCAGGAAATAACTCAGAAAACCAGAAAATGTGAGCGTTTACTCACTGATAGGTAGAGAAACTGTTGTCAGTGGTGGAACAGAAACACGGGAAGTAGAAAACAAAATGATTTAAACTAGAACCTAGGTTAGAGATCAACTCCCGCGCTCCGTACGAGCTTGAGTAAGGACGTTTCTCATACACACAGCTCTCATTCAGTAGCAGTGATACTGATGTGATGCTGCCCCCACCTGTCAGGAAGACCACATTACATGTAAACCTGTTATTTCGTATCTAAAAAATAAAAAATAAAATCAAAGTCTTTGTATAGATTATTCATAAATAAGAATTTAGATTATTATGGTTTCTGTTCAGTTTATTTTATGGATTTTTTTTAAATCATGCATTTGATTTTATTTCATGTTATTGAACTGCTGTGTTCTTATTTATTTGACAATGTCAAACTTTGTGTTTTTATCTGTATCTATATCATTTAATATCTCTGCACGTCATCGTTTTCTTGTCTCTCCTGTTTTATGGGGATGGGTGCGGCGTCGCTTAGTGGTCATGTGTTGCCTTTAATACATTCATTTGAATATGCTTTTATTTTTTTGAAAGTCTTTTATTATGAAACATGTTTATCTCGCTTCAGAAGTTATAGGTTTGCACTTCACTTCCTGTTGGTTGTAGTTAGAAGTATTATAGTTAGTATTCTCCTGAGTTCATCCATTGTAATCCACACAGGGACAATGTTGAGTAAATGATGATTTGAAGTTAATGTTTAAAAAATGTTATTTACATGATGTTTTATCTTTATTTTTCAAACCAAACACTTTAGCAACTTGATCTCTTTGAATCAGTTGCTATATTTCTTATTGTTAAACACGTATGATTTGTCCTTTATAAGTAGTATTATTATTATTCTTCAGGATGTGACACAACCTTAAATCAGGCTCCTATTTCCCTGCAATGATGCTCTTATATCTCTAGGTGGCAGCAAAGTTTCAGTTTATGTCAAACGCCAAATCTCAGTGGTTGGATTTGTTTTACTTCCTCAGACATATCTGTGAGTTGTCACTGTTGTATAGAATATAACATAAATTTCAATGGGCCAGTTCAATATCTGCCCGTACACTGATATTGTGTCGGCGTGTGACTTTATTATAATATAATATATGATTTATATTATATATTATATTATAATGTCTTATTCTAAGGCTACAAAAACCATACAATTATTGTTATACCTCGATGATACAACACTGGTGTCATTTGTATGTATAGTCTATTTTTGCTCACATGGCCCCAGAAATACAAGAAACTGAAACATGTTAAGGAGTTTTTGGGTACATCTGACTTAATTACTGTAAGTGATTTATCACATGATTGAAGTTGAAGATGATGAACTTATTATTCCTCTGTTTATATTGGATGTGAACAAATTTGCATTTGAGTTCTGTTAATGAACGTGGAACTAGTTACAACTCATTTGTGAGTGTTATATTGCATCAGTGTCTTGATCTAACTTCATTTCATTGAATCATCATGGCGATGAGCACCAGTCAACGTTAAAACGTTAAAACTTTAAGTAGATTTTGGAAGTATAAGTAGATTTTGGAAACTTTAAGTACATGTTGGAATTACTTTTTTGATTCTTGTGTCACGCTCATGACTCTTCCAACGACGACACTCTGACCAATCAGTGGCCGGCAGTCCGTTGACGTCACATTTTAGTATTGCTCAGTTAGTTTGGAACCTCGTCAGAGCAGGAACTAAAAAAAACCCACCAGGTACCAGGTTCTATCACTGATGGAAAAGCAAAAAAACCCGAGACATTTGCAAAAACAAGTTTCCTTTGGGACAAAAATAAAAGTCTTCTCTTATCTCGTAAATCTCTTTGACTTGAGTTGTTGTTTGGTGGAAAACAGTCAAAGTCTGGACTGTAAACAGAACTGAGCTGTCTTTGTGTTTGACAACGACGATGAACGTGACAGTGACACCTCACAATGGTCACGACAGCTGTTTGCATGTGTCGTGTAAATCGCTCACCTCTGAATAAAGAGATCTTTATGACGGTGGAAAAGCCTCTGACTCTGTTTCTTCTCTCACATCATGATTATGCACATGTCTGACTCCGTGACTCTGTGTCTGTGCAGATTCATATCTGCCGTGGTCCACAGAGGACGCCTGTGTGCCTCTGAGGACAATGAGTCCACTGTTTGACGACACCGTCTCCAGCTCAGACTGATGCGCGGCCTTTTAGTCCTGGGATTATTCCAGGCTCCGTCGCTCTCTCTCCGCTCTACAGGTGATAATTGATTGACAGAGCTGTGCTCCCGCAGCCCTCTCGAAGCTTTTCCCTCTGACATTCATCTCCACTGCACAACTCTGACTTAAAGACGAGTCGATTTGCTTTCACATATTTACCTTTGTTTGTGCCTCACGGCTCTGTAGAGACGACTTTAACGACCCAGTGTTTATTGGCAAAAACCTGCATAAGTATGTTTGTGTAAGTGTATAATTGCTTTAAATAAGAATTTGTTGTTTTGCACATGCACCTATTAGTGAGCACTATTGGAGAATTGGGTGCCTTGCTCAGGGGACCCTCGACTCATTGATCCTCCAGTTGGAAGCCCAGTTCCCTATCTCTTATCCATTGGCATCACTGTCCCATCTTTGCAAGGCTTTTTGTTTATGCCAAATTTCGTGAAGAGCAGGTGTTTTCCACAGAACGGTTACATTCAGACCAGATTTTGTGTTTCCATTAGGAACAGTACCAAAATAACCAACATGGGTACAGTACGGGTGGAGCTAGACCCACGACAGTCAGTCAGGTGATTGGGCGACAGAGACGCGTCTCTCAATTGTGACCGGTGTTTCTTCAACGTCCGCAGTCTGTTCTCATAAAAAAAAAAAGTCTTGACGTCTTGTTGAAACAGACACAAACTGAGCAGGAGAAAAATGAGCTGCTCCGTTGTGTTGTGTTTGTTGTACATTGTTGTCGCACCGGTACAACGTCACACTACCAAGTAAAGGTACCATTCTCAAGGTCCTGGTATACTACCGCTCACAGCATACTTCATGAAGCTAATTGTGCCATCAACGCGCCCAGATTTTGCAAATATAACAGGATATGCAATGCGCAATGCAGAGTTAAATGACATGAGCTTAAAATTATGATATCATGTTATCGCAGTGCTGATATTTGTGATGATAAAAAAAGTGTTTTTTGATGTGGAATAATACCTAGTTCACAAGAAATAAGTAAAACACAGAAAAAACTCATTATAACTCTAATAATTAAGTTAATTGAGACCGCTGGTATTGCTAACAATGGCTAGCCCGGGACTGCTTGCGTCCATATAGGAACTTGGACGTAGAAACATGGACACTAATGTCTCCATGGCTCCCTTGGCACATACAAATGCCGTGTTTCCATCATGGTGCAGTACGGTACTCGAAGAAGGAAATGCGTAAAATGTAAAACTGAAACTCTATAATAGTGAATATGTACAAATGTTATTAAATGTTATCGGTGAATGAATAACACACAACAAGCCCCGCCTTTGCACACATTTCTTCCAGTCATCATGCAGAAGCCCAGCATCCACCCACTGCTCCACTGACTCCCAGAGAAGCTGAGCTTCCGTGGAAGTGACGTTTTGCCTCATTTGTCCAGTCAGTGTCGAGCTTCAAGTGGTTTTAATGCGGAGGCTACTACGGGAATAAGATAATCACGTAAGACGACCCGTCATCCGCGTTAAAGTACCTGTTTTTGAACTAGTGACACACTCTGATCACGTTCCAGTGCACGTTTAGTGTTGAAATGTAAACACGACAGTAAATATTTGACTTTGACATTTTAGAGCAGGCGGAGCTTCACTTACTGTCTTCGAGCAATCCATTTATATTGGAACTCGGAAGTCAGAGCATGGATGCTAATGGCACCGCGGTCAAATCACAAATCCTGAGTTTGTTGTCTATAATTCTCTCACATACAGACAGGACATATGTTCGGTCTTGACTTAATAAAGGGAACAAATATGACGCAGCTCAGGTCAAAGACAGAAAAACTGAGCAGAGTCTGGTTTGATTAAAATCCACTATTCTGTCTGACACATTCCTTCCTTTCAGGCTGCTGATCCATGCAGCTATGTTTGATTTTCTTTAGCCTGATCGAGGCAGTCATTGATTATGTAACACACACACACTGACAGAGTATAACCAGTCGTCTTTAGCTTCTTTGTTTGTCTCATTGGTCACATCTGCTGACTCCTCCCTGCACAGATGACCTCCACTCTCCTCCTCTGACCCAGAAACTAATGTTCATACTCATGTTCTGCACATTCTACTCTGGCTGTGTGATGATGATGATGATGATGCTTCTCCTACAGTGGCTCAGAGGAGGGGGAGGGGGAGGAGGAGGAGGAGGAGGGAGATGCTATTTTAAAACCTTCTACAGTGGAGGATGTTCACGTGTGCGTGTCCTCTCCAGACAGACACACACAAACCACACACACACACTGTTCATATAAAAGATGTAGTGCATGTAATAATGTTTGTAGGTGTAAGATTGAAACAGTGTTTATGTTTGTTTTTATGCCGTGATTCTAATAAAGAGTGAAAGAGAAGGTAGAACAGACAGAAGATACACTGTGAGAAGAAGAAACACAAACACGAGCTACTGCTACTACTGCTGCTACTACTACTACTATTACAATTAATACCACAGTACTAGTCCTACTCAAATGACAACAACTACTGCTACTATTCCTGCTAAAAGTACAGTTGTAGTACAACAACCACTACTGCAATTATTACTACCATTCCTGCTCATACAATTAGGTCGCTTTGTATAAAAGTGTCTGCTAAATGCTTAAATCTAAATGTATTATGACTACTACTGCATCTAGTACTATACTAATACTGCTGCTACTACTACTACTATTCCTGCACATCCTACAACTACTACTGCTACTATTCCTGCTAATAGTACAGTTGTAGTACACCAATTACTACTTCTGCTACTATTCTCGTAGTACATGACTACTGCTGAATTAGTACTACCAATCCTGCTCATACAACAACTACTACTACTGCATTTACTACTATGTTATACATGCTATTGCCACGACTACCACTTTTACAACTACTACTACTATTCCTGCTAATAATATAGCTATAGCTATAACTACTACTACTTCAACGACATTACATTTATACAACTACTATTCCTCCTAATAGTATAACTATATAGCTATAACTACTACTACTTCAACTAGATTATACTTATACAAGTATGATTCTTGCTAATAGTACAACTACTACAGCAACTACTACTATTCCTGTTCATATTACAACTACTAACACCATTCCTTCTCATAGTACACAGTACAGAGTACTACTATCTACATTAACACTACTATGTCTATTATCCATGCATACTTCTTCAACTACCATTATACTTTTACAACTACTATTTTTGTTAATAGTACAACTACTACTATTACTATTTCTGTTCATACAAAAAGAACTACCACTTATTATTCCTGCTAATACTACAACAGTAACTACTACTTATACTACTACAGTAACATATATAACTGCTGTGACTACTTCATTTTTGAAAGTGATAAGGCTTAAGGGATTGTGTAAATGAGTTTTAAAGGGGACTTGAGATTAAATAATGTGTATTTGACACATAAAATAATGTAATAACTCACAGTATTGTGTTTTTTTGTATAAAAGTTGTTTTAATGATGATAATTCGAGCATGTGGCAGCACAAAGACACAGTTAAAAAGACATCATCATTAAACTGCTGGGCAGATTTTTCTCAGGATATGATTTTTGTCAGCTTTCATCAGACTAATTATGTGTTTTTTACTATCATTAATTAACACAAAGACATTTGGCTGACTGGAGCTGTGTGTATTTCATAAACAAGTCATTAGTTTCCTCATCAACATCCTCATTTTTAACTTTAAAAAAAATAAAAGCCCCTTTGGTGATTTCTTGGAAACTGGAACATTAGAGAAGATAAAACAGTCAAATCAAGATACATCAGCTTTTACTTTTAAAAGCACGCGGAATAAAGCATGTGGGGGCATGTGTATGAGTCATCTGCTGAGTCATACTTTGTGTATTGCTGAGGCACAAACACTGTCCCATTCCATCCATGTCTTCACAGAGTCAGACTTCATGTGTGACCGTTTACAAGAACAAGACAGACAAGGAGCATCTGTAACACTTTATAATGAGTGTTAATTAATTAACAGTTCATAAACGCTGTAATAAGCGTTTATTAACTGCTAGTTCATGTTTTATTAAGCATTTAATCATGTTATTCAGGTTAATTAAGGTATTGATTCATAGTTAATTCAATATTGTAACTGTTAATGAGAATTACTTTACTGTAATTAAGCATTTATTAACCTTTATTAATGCTCCTTGGGAACTCAACGCTCAAACATTAATAAAGCTAAATAATGGTTTATTAATGCTTAATTACAGTTAAGTAATGCTTATTCTGTACTACCTTTTATTCATGTATTCGTAGTTAACGGGTGCACATTTACCCTTAATATTAAGGGTTACGAGGAGCATCAATAAAGGTAATGCTTAATTTTAGATCAGTAATGATTATTAAGTGCTTTTATTAAGCATTAAATAATGTTTTTCAGGTTAATTAAGGTATTATTTGATACATTATCCAAGGGTTTATTTAGCAAATGCTAACCTCATTTAATACGGTAATAACGTAGCTGTTTATGAACATTACTTAACTGTAATTAAGCATTTATAAAGGAAATGCTTAATTATATTTAAGTAATGATTATTTAGTGCTTTTTTTAAGCATTTAATAATGTTATTCAGGTTAATTATGGTATTAATTCATAAATTATCCAAGGGTTTATACAGTTACTGCTAACATCACTTAATACAGTAATAACTTAGCTGTTTATGAGCATTACTTTACTTAGTGCGATGATACATTAATTAAGTAAATATTTCACTTTACAAAGAAACATTTAACAAATGAAAGACATTCACAGTTACTTAAAGCTTAAATTAACTGACATTGACAGTAGCCTTAACTACTACATGAAATAATAACGTCATTACCCTGAATAATGTTAATAAATATGAATTCACTGTTAGTAAATGCTTATAACAGCATTAAATAACATCACCACTTTTTATTATAAAGTGAATGTTGAATTAATGTTCTTGTGTGGAGGGATTTACCGTGTGGTCTTTTTTAAGCAAATGTGCTGAGATTTGACCATGTCACGTTCTCAGATTAATTTGGGTTCATTAAATATTGGCCCGTTTCATCTCTCTGTGCTGGCTCGCAGCACAAATGAGAGCAAACTGCTCCCTTTATGCTGCCAAATGCAGTGATTCCTTCTCCCCGCTGTGCCAGCAAACATCACCTCCTCTTACATCTCTCTTTTCTCAGGTAACAATCATTTTTTAAAGCTGGTTAAGTGCGTTGCATAAGGCTCTCTGTGGTAGAATGAGAGGAGTCAGGAGAATTTAAGCACGAGTACTGCTTTTCAGAAGTACTGTATGTAGAGACCCTTACATATTATATATAAAATGCTGGGCTGTTTTTGTGGATATAGCCACGTTGTTAAAGCTGCAGTGCTTAATTTTTAAACATGAACAAATGTGTGTTTTCTACACGGAAACTTTTTCTTATTTATTCTTAAAAACTTTCACATTACAGAAGGCGATGAAGGTCAATATCATTATATTGTTCGTATATTGTTCTAAAAATAAATATATAAAATGTAAGACAATGTATGTGTATTGTTTTTACAACAGGCAAAAGTTATTGTGCTTACAAATATTGTTGTGAGAACAACATACATACATTGTAAAAACAGTATAAATATATATATAAACATATACACATACAACAATAAAATATTAAGTTATTACTTGAAACGATCAAGTTAAAACGTGTATTGTTTTAATGATAATCGTATTACATTATAACGCAAAACGTATATTGTTCTAACAATAAATTCATCGCGCTATAACGCTAAGCGATTACTTATCGCGTTATAACGTGAAATGTATATTGTTCACATGATAAATTGATCGCGTTAAACGTATATTGTTAATGATAAATGTATCACTTTATAATGTGAAACATATATTGTTCTAAAGATAAACTATTATAACGCAAAATGTATTTTGTTTTAACGATAACCTTATCACATATATCGTGAAAAGTATATTGCTCTAATGTTTATCGTTAGCTTATAATGCGAAACGATTAAGCGGAACATATATTGTTCTTACGACGAATGTATCGCATTATAGCGCAAAATGTATATTGTTCTAGCGATAAATTTATCGTTAGCTATAGCGCAAAACAATTGCGCGGAACCAAATTTTTTGACGATAAACTCATGTTATGACATGTAACGTTTACACAAAACCTATATTTTGCATACTCACGATAAACTTATAAATAAAGCTATAAAAAAATCATTAGTCGCAGTGCTAAAATCAACCGATTAATCATGAAGTGATTTCAGTTGACCTATATGGATGGATGAATATAGGATGAAGTGATCATCTGTTTTAATGTGGAACCAAGTTACCATGGATAAATCGTTCTACGTGCATTATTGACGGAGGGATTTCACCGGTTTCCTGTTATGGAGTCGCGCGCACTACTTGACGGGAGGTCCTGTGTTCCGGCTGCGCGGAGTGATCCGCGTGTGTGCGCAGGCTCCGCTTGTCAGTCAGACTTTGAACGCTGCTCTGGCGCTCACCACCGCCACCATCATCGCCCCCATCACCACAGCTAATCTCTGCCCTATCTGCCACAATAACAGCGCTGCCGCTCACACATCCACCACCGGAGCAGCGTTTACAGAGACTCAAGATGAAGGTTTGGTGAAGGACGACAGGAGAAATACAGCGGCAGCAGCGGAGGAGGAAAAGAAGAGGGAGAAGGAGATTAAGCTTCGCCGTTCAGCGCTCACGTTACTCGGGGAGTTGCGATGCTCCGGACAAGGGATATTTTCTTCGCCGCCTCGCTTCTTGTCGCCTGTGCAGGTAAGAAAACCTCACATTTTTACGCTCTGACTCAACGCGTGTGAGCTTTAAAATGTTCATATCTATATCGGATGTACGAGTTTTCCTTGCGTTTATCAGCGGTGAGGACCGCAGACTCCTTCGGTCCTTCCCTCTGCCTCCGCCCGCAGGTGCAGCTGCTGCTGCTGCTCCTCCTCATCACAGCTGTGTGTGTGTGTGTGTGTGTGTGTGTGAGAGAGAGAAATTAAATTAATATCAAAGTAAAGGACGTGGATTCGCTCGTGACTCAGTGAAACATTTCCACTCACACTCGCATCATAACTCTGCTCCTCTTTGCGTGACACCACCGTGTGCTGACTTGGCTGAATTGAGTGTTTTTTAATAAATCATGATGTAGATGAAGGCGAGGAAATCGTTGTGTGTGTGTGTCGTTGTTCTCACTCCATCGGACGTGTTTGTTGTTGATGGGAGTCTATTTTTCCTTCTCCAACAATTAGTTAACGTCTCACCCTAACCTTAACCTAACCACAGTTCAAATCTTACCTGTTTCACTCAACAAAAATAGGGTTCTGCCTCATTGGACCAGGCTTTGGTCTCCACAAGGACTACTGGTCCTGACAAGGTCAGTGTTTATGCCAGAGAAGGTCCCAAAGAGGTAACAAATACAAGTAGATACACACACACATACATTCATTTGTACAGCTATCCTAGTGAGGACACTCTCAGACTAATCTTACCTTTTCACACCTAATCGTCCGCTAGTCGGTATGATTGACTATCATTCTACATATGTGTATGTTTTGGTTGTGTTGTACCCACAATGCCCTGTGTTGTAGTCCACCTCCCGCATTTATGTCCACTTAAAGTGAACTGAGTCCTATGTTGTTAGACGGATCAGATTTCACTTCTTTGATGCGCATCCGAGTTCGGTTGCGCATTCACACCTCCCCAAACGAACCACACTTTCCGAACAACAAAACTAGGGTTCGATTAACCCATAAACATTGACCTTGTCATGCCCAGTAGTCTTCATGGACGGTAGCTCAGTGTTAGAGTGAGTCGTTTTTCAACTTGAATGTTGTGGGTTCGATTCCCGCCTCTGCTATTCTACATGCCAATGTGTCCTTGGGCAAGACACTTAACCCCGCGTTGCTCCTGACGGCTGTCCCGGCAGTGTGTGAGTAGGTATGAAATATGAGTGATAAAAAAATGCGCTATGGCAAATGACAAAACTGTAGTGTAGTGCTTTAAGTCATCAAGATAATCAGGCCGTCTGGATTTATTTCGATTTTATGGCTGTAGAATTGTCAAAACAATTTTCCATATCCAGATATGGATATGGATAACTTCCATATCCATATCTGGCAGTTATTCAACCGTTATTCAACCGATTAGGAATTACGGTACTGAGAAGCTGACATCACAGACGACAGTCGTTCCACCGTAATGACAAGTACATGGGCGCAATCAAAGCTCTATTTCTCTGCTTTCCTGTTATCCATCCGTACATCTTCTACTGCTTTATCCTCCACCTGAAGGTCGCGGGGGTCACACCCTGGACAGATCGCCTGCCCATAGTTTTTGAATTTTCTAAATATCACATAAGGAGTGACGGTAATAATTACGCATGCCAAATCCTGTCAGCAACAATAGGATGGGTTAAGGAGGTCTGATGTGAATGCACCCTAAGATTCCTTTACCAATACCCAGGGATAGATTACTGAACAGGCCTTCAGGGGGCCCAAGGGCTCAGGGGGGGCCTGAAGCCAAACTGCTGTGCTCTTATATCTGAAAACAACACTGGTTATCCACCCCTGATGCCTTGACAGTCAGTAAATTAACGAAGGGAATTAGTTTGTCTTTTTGAGAAAATCAGATGTCCGGGACACGCGGGGAGGGGGGGCCTTTTTCTGTCTGTGCACGGGGCCTCACTGACACATAATGTGTCTCTGGCCAATACGATATCACAAACTTGAGTATCTACTGATATCAGTCTGATATTTATCTGATAGTTTATCTTCTAAACTGCTAAGGTGTTAACAACACATTTGTGCCATTTCAAGCTAATTCAAACACACAGATGTTCTTCTCCCATGTAGAAGGAATAAGCTGCTCACAACATGACTCAGCATTTACATTTCATTACATATATCGACTTATTTGATTGTATAGGATTTTACATTTTTGTCTTTCCGATATCTGATCCAGTGATTTTTGACCAGTGACTCATACTGGTCCCTAAATCTTCATCATCACAACTATATGCCCAACCCTAATCCTTAACCTTAACCTAACCCCAACCTAGTTCTAACCCCAAATGTCCTCACTTCTTGAATGGGATTTTGCAGGGTTGCGTTGGGGGCGTTCCTATTGGATTTTTAGCTCAGAAACTCGGAGCAACCTCACATAACCCGAGTTCAGGATTCCAAGATGGTTGCTACTTTTACCGTTAACTGGTATTGCTGTGGCTAACCCAAGATATGATTACGTTTCCGTTTTCTCAACCGGAACACTGTGAACTTGTCATGTCATTTCCCTTTTCCGGCAATATAAATGGAACGCAGCGTTACATAACTTTAGGCTCGATTATTTACCTTCCCAGGAGAAAATGATTGACGTTAGTGTCCATCCTCAACATCCTCCCCACTTTCCCTTGGCTTTTTTGAGACATTTTTAAGAGCGGTACTGAGGTTTGTTTGCTAGGGATGGGGGAAAAAATTGGTACAGACATTTGAAATATTGCAATATTTGAGACACAAAGCTCACTGTTTTTGACTCACTCTTAGCAAAAACTTGCGCGCTGACGTGCTCAACCTGTCCTCCAACAGAATGGGGTGGGATTAGGGCAAAAAAGACAGGGTTAGGTAGTAAAAATTAAAAAAATATTAAAAAGGTGGTTTAGTTAGGAATCGAACCATTGTCGACCGCGCTCCGGCGCAGTGCTCTCGTAATTCCTGCATACGACCTATATGTACGTTTCATTGGAGGAAAGTCTGGACGTGCTACGTGCATCGTTTCTGTGTGGGTGGAGCTTCACACCAAAACATAAACAGACTACATGTCCTCAGTGCAGCAGGATTTCAGTTTAACACATTTCCTTAATCTCTGATGACACATCATGGTGATTTTATGACTTAATGCAATACATTATGTATATATTAACATAATGTACCCTTAATTTAGGTTATACTCACACACTGACACAAAAACAGCCCCTGAGGTTGAGTCACAGTCTCTGCAGTTAAAGGTACATATATTGTGTTATTGTCTGCACATTTTCTTTAAACACATGTAAACAAAACTAATTCCAAGTGTGCAAACAGAAGTCTCTGCCTATTTATGTTTAAAACAAAATCTAATTAAAGCACTTTTCTTTACAATTATCACAATAATATTGTCAATGTTAGTTGTTTTGATCAGGATAATTGTGAATATTTCATATCGTCCCTTGCCTGTAGTGCAAAATAGAACATAAATACAATTAGGGTTGCAATTATTAATCAATCATTTTTATAAATATTTTAATAATTAACATTAACAAGTACTCGAATGTGAATATTTTCTTTGCTCCATATAACAAATAAATCATTAAAACTGAATTAATTTGGTTTGTGGGCAAAACAATACAATTGAGTATGTTGTCATTTTGAGGTTTGGGAATCACTGGACAACATTTTCTTGCATTTTCTGGACCAAATGACTAATTGATTAATGGAGAAAATAATACAATTATATTTAAAATGCACCCTTCAGGAGGTAAAGGTGTGGGTTGAATAAAATAAAGCACATCAGGGGTTTTTCAGGGACAGTTGTTGTTTTTTTGGTTTTTTTTTGGTCCGTCTGCCACACTGATGTATCGCAAGCACAACTTCTACCCTGAATCATCCGTTACATAATCTGATGCCACGATAGAGGCTTTGAAGCGAGATCATCTAAGTTGGCAAAATGTGTCGTTATGTAAGTCTAATTTAGGGAGTTATTAAAAAAAAAATCTTCTTTTTTTAAATAACCCGTACTCCCGCTGTTGCCAAACGCCTGATGTATCTTGTGCATCTGATGAAATACAACAATTTAATATCAATAACAGATGAAGCCCAAAATTACTGCATTTGAATTTACATTTATTTAACACCATTCATTTAAAAATATATATATATATATATATATATATATATATATACATGCTGTGTATTAACAGCCTTGAATGGCTGCCACAGTGTATCGGCGCTTTAATCTCAAAATGCCAGATGTTGCCCGATTACTCAGTGTATCACTACTTTGCATGCTTGTTCACTGATTGAAAGCAGTAATTTGACATGTCAGGCGCTCATGGCTGGAGTAGCTCGCTGCCTCTGCTTCACTCAGGCTTTTCAATGGATCGCCTTTTTTAATCCTCCTTGTACGATCCAGTATTTACTGCGGTGGCTCCTCCTCAGGCAGCGGGGAAGGAAAACACAGCCAGAGTGGGACATTGTGATGGTAATGTAATTGAATATTTCCTGGGCTAAATGGAGGATTTTTTTTTTGCGTGGAAATGTAAATGTGATGCCTTAATTTACAGATGCGCTGGTGCAATATTTCCCTCAGTGTTGCAATACATCAAATGGGACTATAATAACTGCCTGTGAACAACTGGAGGTCGGTAAATAATAAAAATAAAGGGAATAAGTAGCTACATGCACTCTGTGTGACAATCTTTTTCGTCTTTGCACAGTGATCTTTTTGTGAAGTTGATCGGAAATTAAGTCTAGAGTTGTAAATTTGCACCCTTATTTCCAAAAAAAACCAAAAAACAAAATTTGGTTATATAAAAGATTGCTGACCAATTCCGACAAGAAAAGAAAGATTTGGTGTTTCATTGGAGTCCCATTTATGGCAAACTTCCAACTTCCGCTAAAATATAAGTTAGTGCCCTTATTTCCGGTTATTGGTGGGAAACATGGACTTTTTAAAGTAATATTAACAAATAAAATAGATAAAAAATATTGTATATATATATAATGAAGTGCGTCAGTAGTTGATTTAGTTAGTCCTGTGGGATTCAACGAAGACATCTGCATCGTTGGGTGACAGTTTACAGGAAATAGTCTGACTGGATTATTGAATACCAAGAAGAGACAGATCAGATTTGAAGGGTCATATTACAACATTTGACTGTTAGGGATGTCCCGATCCGATATTGATATTGGTCCGAATTCAGCCAAAAAACGAGTATCGGATTATATCGGACTGCCTCTAAAATTTCCCGATATAAGCGCTTCGATACAAGCAGTTCATTCCGCTCCAGCACTTCTATCCAGCAGCGCCCATTGTGATCATGTGGGCTCTGCGTGTTGGATGCATGTAGAGCCCACATGATCACAACTACAGCGTTTGTGTGCTACTGCTATTTCAGAGGTTAAACATTTTTCTTTAACCTCTGAAATAGAGCTTAG
Source organism: Solea senegalensis (assembly GCF_019176455.1). Classification (NCBI taxonomy): domain Eukaryota; kingdom Metazoa; phylum Chordata; class Actinopteri; order Pleuronectiformes; family Soleidae; genus Solea; species Solea senegalensis. The sequence continues at coordinate 2,587,523 of NC_058028.1, forward strand.
TACGTCTGCGGGGCTGGTCCCCGGGCTCCGGGTTTACCTGCGGGACGAGTCACTCACCCTGTGTGAGTTGAGCTAATCCAAAATAGTGAAAACAAGGGGGTGTTCTCTGAAGACACACTGTTACATGTGAAACACAGTACTTTCCTCCTGATGAAATTAACCATAGACTGTATGAAATTAACACGGCAAAAAATCAAATATTCTTATGTTGAAGGTTAAAATGTATGTAACCCATTGGTTAATAATATATATAATATATATTATTAATACTATTAATATATAATAATAAATGGGTCAGTTTTGCATACCTACTGTTGCTGACTATTGTTCTCTGTTTAAGTAATATCAAGCCTATTCTAACATTCCACACTGCAAAATAAGTCATTAAAGTATGTATGATTCGTGCTGATATCGTATCAGATCGATATCGGTATCTGCCTATACTCAAGGCTGCAATATCGGTATCGTATCGGAAGTGAAAGAGTTGTATCGGGACATCCTTAACGACTGTCCAGTGAAACGGCTACTGGTTGAAGTCGGTTAGTTCCCTCCGGTTTGGTCTGGATGACGTCTGTGCTCGTAGTCTGTTTAATCTCCGGTTCCGACGTCTCTCCACTAAAGGTAGATGGATTAATTGGCCCAACCAAACAATTTTGATGTTATGAAAATGTAGTATCTTATCAGATGGGGTAAAATAAAGGAAATTGGTCAAAGATATTGGCCAAATTAATAGCATTCTGCTATGATATCTAAACAAATTGGCATTGGCCAAAGAAAACCCCATATTCAGGGTTCATATGGGTGCTTGAAATCCTTGAAATTGCTTGACTTGTCACAGCAGATGTAGATATAAATTGTGCAACACAAATAAACATCCAAAAATAGTAGCTCTAGAGGGCGCCAGCATAGAAGTCAAGGAAGTAGCAGCTCATTCAGTCTGTTGTTTTATTCATTAGTTATATATTGTGGGATCTTGGTGTGTTTGCCGATATCCGGTAATGCATTTTAAACCCAATATTAGTCGATACCGATATCTTGCCGAGCTTGCTCTTGTATGGAGGAGGGTGTTCCTGTTTAGCTTAGCATCCTGCTAGGCCAATCTAGGAAGGATCTAAAGAGTGGTGCTTTCAATTCCAAATCTGAATGGACATTCACGTCGTAATCACCGCAGACAGTCTGTTGCACTTTTAGGCTGTATTTGTTTTACTCAAACTGATTTTTAAGGGTTTCAAAGTTTCGCCCCCAAGTTTGGACGTATATGTGAATAGTAAGTGACAGCCCTGCTGTGTTACATCATCACTCAGACCAAGTGGAAATGACGTCGTAGCTTCATGCTGCTCCACTCACTAAGAAACAAGAAAGTAGTCCTGATAGAGGACTGTCAAAGCTCTGGAATTTTTCTCTTTTTTAACGTCTGACTCAAATCCTCTCTGCTAAAAGCGACGGCTGTAAAAATCCAGCAGCACATTTTCTGAGTCTCTTCCCCCAGAACCATATATCCAGCCCTAAAATAAAGTGTCACTTTTTCTAGTTGGCTGCATGACTACAGCCAAACACTTTTCACTATTATATAACTCGGTTGAGTGCAGAAGACCTTTACAGTTTGTCCCTGGCCTAACGAGACTTATAATATCCCGGCTCAGCGTGGTCATATACCTTTCAGAGAGGCCGTATATTGTTCAAGCTCCAGCCAGTATTTATGGTGATGTGTGTTTATGCTGGTGAATTGACTTTTTATTTATTTATCTTGTGTGATTCTGTTTAGTCTTTGGTCTCTAAAACAGCTGAAAAGTGTGACTATTTTCTGCAAATTACTTTTTTTTACAACTCAAGGCACAAACTCAAGGTTGTTTTATACTAATGCAACATTGTGATTGTGGCTGTGTTTGCCATAGGTCTGAACAATGAATCATTTTTTAACTGGAAATCACAACGCAATTAGCAAATTGCAAAGGCTGCAATTTAATCTTTCTATTTCTTTCGACTTTGTGTGCCAGTTTTTCTTTTTTTTTTAAAGAAAAGTAGTTCTTGCATATTGGAAACAATTTATCTTTCTAAAATCCCACCCTTGCATGGAATTAGATTTATGTGAATATTTTCAAACAACACTTTTTAAGAAGCAAATAACATATATATTTGTTTGTTCTTTGCACTCCCTGATATGTTCTTTGCGCTTTTGTTTGTGGGCGGGCCATAAATAAATAAACAAGTAAATAAACAAATAAATACATAAATAGAGAAATATTGACAGAGACGATTACTTAACAGGATATTGGTTGTTTATAGCTAAATTCCAGTGAGAAAACAGTGAAATAATAATTTTGTGTATATGTATGTGTATGTGTATGTGTATATATATATATATATATATATATATATATATATGTATATATATATATATATATATATATATATGTGTATATATATATTTTTTATTATTAATTTACCCCAGCTCTAAGGTGCTAGCCTAGGAATCTAGACGCAGCCTGGTGGTAGCAAATGTAATTTGCAGCCAGGGTTCTGCCTACAAACTCTGGTTTGGCCAATCACATCGTGTGTAGAGTTGGTGGACGGGCTTAACATAATGACGACAGAGTTGCAAACCATTCCGTGTGTGGTCCCTGCCGGTCACTGCTACATGTAATACATCTAACATACCTTTGTGATAATGTGTTGAATATTAGCTCTTCCAGGATGTGCAGGCTTATGGCAGAACTTTTTGAAGCCCCTGGTTGTCTTTGACAGAGTAGACTTGCAGTCTTGTTTCTCTGAACGACCTGTTGTGGTTTCTCTAGTGTCCTGATAAAAGGGTGAGACGCCAAGTAATCTCTCTGCAATACGTTGGGGTTTCTTGTGTTTTTTTGAAGATGCTTGCTGAATGTACAAGCATGCCTGCAATTGTCATAAAAATGGCAGCAGTCATTAGGCTCCATTACCATAACATTTGTTCTCTCCATCAAACTTTTCCACAACACACAATACGTGGAACACTTCGTCCATGGACTCTTTTCTGTCGTTTCTCTGATTGGTTGGAGTGCTATCCTATTGTGTGCAGAGGGAATTTGAAAGACAACTGTTTATCTCGCTCCCTCTTGGATTGAGCCCTGCCAATTGTTTGTGTGCTCAGACCAAACATCTTGATGTAGGTCTAGTTTGCCAGGCTAGTAAGGTGCTGGGAAACCATTGGAATTTACCTTAAAAGTGCTTGTGGAAAAAGTGTATAAACCATGCATATATTGTACCCCAAATCCCCCAAAAATGCATAGATTCCAATCTGACCCAGTTCATATACTGAACTGGCACAAGTCTGATTTGAAATTCATAATTCACAATTGGATTTCTGTGTCCACAAACACACATATCAGTCACTTAAACCTGTAAATGTGAACCCAATCTTTGTAGAAACAGATCACAGCACAGAACAATGACAGTGACTTAGAAGTTAAAATAAAATTCAGGCATAGACGTTAACGTTTTCAGGGCATTACACGGGTTTGAGGAGGAGGAGGAGGAGGATTCTGAACATCACTGAAGACTGACATGATGTTATTTTTCGTTTTGTCTTATCAAATAACAAAATCTGCCAAAGACAGAATATCTGCGTTCTCTATGTTCTTCTTACAGTAGAATCACTGAAGCGTAAAAGATCATGGGAAATAGGGCTGTCACTTTTTCCCAAAAATCAAGTTTGAACACGTTTTTTGCCACCGCCACTCCCCAATGCATCTCAAATGTTACAGTTTTCATTTTTTTTTTCAGTTTTCGCTTTATTAACAATTGTTATGATTATTTCCTTTATTAACTGTGCTGATAGCATCACAGGAAACAGTAGTCAGTATGGTGTGGTGGAATCAGGGATGATGATGATGATGTTTTCAAATGCCTTGAATTATTTCTTTGTAATATGGAGCTAAGAAACCAGTAAATATTCACATTTAAGAAGATGAAAAACCAGAGAAACTTGTTTTTGATTATTGTAAAAGTTGACGGTTGATTTCGTAATCAATTAACGTCCAATTTTGAATAAAAACTGTTTGGTTAAGGACGCAATAACCCACGAAAATGGTTAAGGATAATGATGATGTTAAGGATGATAAGGATGATGTTGTTTGTTAGAAAGTCATGGTGTCTTATCCCTGAAAAACGATAAGGTAAATGTGTCTCACACATGTAAAGGTTGTTATTTAAGTATTTCTGGATGTGCTTTTACTCCATCCTCAGTGACCGTGAGTGGATCAGACAGATCCAGGTCTGAGTGAGTTGCGAGTTAGATGCTTTATGAGCATGACATCACACATGCTCATGACCCTGTGAAGCTCTGTGGCAGGAACACAAACATACTGTACTTTCCTGAGGGTTTGCTCATGGACGAGGCACAGACTCTGAGCAGGTTCTCTTCTTTCTTTTTCAATACTCATTAGTTTCTGTGGTGGTGGTGGGGGCGTCTTCACTCGTGTTCACTCCAGTGAGATTTGGGTCCTTACTTTATATTAGTTATTAATATTAATCAGATTATTTAAATGGGTAGGAAAAACAGGTTAAACACAGGTTAAACACAGATAATTGTTATTTGGCTAAAATATAATGTTGATGTAAAAATGTACAATTGGTAATTGTTTGATAGGAAAAGATTCACGGCCATTCCGATGTAGCAAACAAGATTTGGCGTACTACTCATTCAACTCATCGTAACTCCTAGACGGTTTGTGATATCTAGAAAACTGGTGATCTGTCCAGGGTGTAACCCAGGATAAAGCTGTAGAATGGATGTAGATGGATGGATACAGGAAAGCAGAAAAATAGAGATACCGTATAATTGTGCCCATATACTGTACTTGTCATTACGGTAGAACCTCGGGACGTCCACTGCGGAACGAGCGTCCGTTCACGGACAAGGTTCACAGGAGCGTCAAACGTTTGTGATGTCGGCTTCTCAGTCCTTCTCACAGGGTTAGAACCTGCGAATGATGAAGTTCTCAAATGTCTTGTTTTGTCCATAAACCAAAATATATAGAGCAAAGGAACCTGAAAATAATCACATTTAAGAAGCTTTAAAGACATACTGCTGTATATGTTTAATTATTGATCAGACTCAAAATACAGATCGAAGGGACAAACTATACATGTTCAATTTTCTTTTATACAACGCAAGGACAAGGGTAACACAAGGAGAAAAATAAAGAAAATTGGCCAAACAAAAACAAAAAATAATTGTTTTTAGTACCAAGTACATTTACACATACAAGTAATTTGACTTGGTGTTTTGGTGCATTTCATTTGAATAAAATAAAATTAGAAAATAAAAATGAAAACCTAAGCTACATCAGGTGCAGTGGGTTGAAAGGAATTCTTGTTGTTATTTTTATGTAGTTTGTGTTAGAGCTGAAACAATTACACGATTATCAATCGATTACTGAATTAATCGCCAACTATTTTCATCATAGATTAATCTGTTTTTTTTTTCATTATTAAAACAAGATTTCTGATTGTTTCAGCTTCTTAAATATGAATATTTTCTGGTTTCTTTGCTCCATAAAACAAAGAAATCATTAAAAACAAGAACATTTGAGAACATCATCTTTTCCAGGTTTTACAAACACGCATCAACATTTTTCACCATTTTATGGACCAAACGATTACTTGATTAATTGAGAAAATAATAGATTATTTTCGATTACTTGATTAATTGAGAAAATAATAGATTATTTTCGATTATGAAAATAATCATTAGTTTCAGCTCTTGTTTGCGTCAATATAACGCGTAAATCTACTTTCTCTACTCTCCACTGTCAGGTTTTCTCTATTGTTCTTCATTGTAGTCAGATTTTTAATCAAATTGTATCAACATTTTTCCAATTAATAGACTGTTAACCAATTGTTAAATGGTAATTACTTTGATTTTGATCGTTTAAACATTTCTGCTTTCCTTGTTTCATATAACAGAAAAAAAGACAATTCCAGCTTTGGGAAACACTAAGCCACATTATTTGACAAAAAAATAGATGATTAATCAAGAAAATTATGAAAACGATCATTAGTTTCAGCCTCAATTAAAAGTATCATGCCTGATTGTAGACATGTGTCAAATTGTCCTTCAACATAGAGACGCACAGCCCATTACTGATCCGTGCACCATCATCCATCAAACAGAGGATAATAATAAAAGCAGCACAACAACAAAACAAGAGCAAAACAAAAACAGAGGGAGGCTCTGCTGTGAACACTGGATCCCTGTGGACATGGACCTCCAGACGAGCAAACCTGGAGGCAGTGCATGATGTGAGCTTTTTCCCCTCTGTGGAAACAGAAAACAGCCCATAATATTCAGAGGTTTCATTTTAATCTGTGTGGGAAAAGGTGAGGCGACATGACAACGCTGATTGCTGATGGTTTAATATTTGGAAACAGGAAATGTCACAGTCATGTTTTGGTAAACAGCCCGTGTTTATATTCAATTAAAAGATATTTGTCCTGTGGTACGAGCTGATTCTACTGCCGCTGCTGCTGCTGAAAACAACTTTTGTGCCATTTGAATGTGGCTGTTTTCTTTCTCACACTAATTTCCCCCTAACCAGTTACCTTCAGCTGTGCCGATGCTTGGGTGCTCTTGGCAAAAACGCAGCACTGTCTCTCACTCGGCTGGTCACTGACAAAAGACGCATTTCCTCTCCGTGTCGAATTTGGCAGGGAGGGAAAACTGGAAAAGGCAGAAACTCTTGTGACCGGGACGTCGTAATCACGGCAGCTTTGTGCTGTATGTGGCCTCTGAAAGAGTATTTACACATGTACAGAAAAACCACGGAATCGGTTCATTTAATGATTGTTTCTATCGTTTTTCACAACCAAATCCTAATTTTAAGCTCCCGATTCTGCAGTTCAGTCTAGGATCATTGGTTTTATGTCGTAATAACTCCAGCAGACCTCCATGTGTGATCACACATGGAAGGAAACACCTTTGTAGTGAGTTGTGACCTGTTTGGCGTTCCGTAGAGTCGTTCCAGTACGTTAAGGAAATGTTTGAATCCAGGATTTTTCCACCACTGAATAAGGTCACATGACTGATGAATAAGGTCACATGACCGATGCTGCAAACACATCCATAGCTCTAGTTATCGATTCAGCATCAGGTGAATTTTGAGGATGCTTTTGCTCCAAATGAGGACAGAAAAAGTGAGGACATTTTCAAAAAGTGAGGGCTTTTTTATGAAGTGAGGACATTTTCCGAAAGGGACAACTTTCAGAAAGTGAGGACAACAGCAAGTGAAAATGGATCTGAAAAAGGTCAAATGTCTGAAGATACAATCATGTCCATAGCTCTAGTTATCGCTTTAGCACCAGTTTAATTTTGAGGGGTTTGAGTTTGGCTGGTGTTGCCCCCAATTCAGCAGTTGCTGTGGTTACTGTTAGTCGGCAGCAGCTTCAGGTTAGCAGGAGGAGCTAATGTGTAGTCGTGCTACAATGGCTACAAACACAACGCACTGGGGGCGTGGTCAGATCCTTGATTTCGCTTTAGAAGAATGAGATTGTGACGTAATCTCAATGGATATTCCATTTACATTTATCTGTCTGGCTTCAGTCGGGTATGTTTGCGAATTAGGTTGAGCGATGTTTGTTTTTCAATGACCAATGCTGTTTTTTATGAATCGGAGAAGCCGATTAGCTGATTTATGTCTGCATTACAGTGAAATTACGTTTAATACTAAATATTAAATACATGAAACAGGCCATCAGAAAGCAAACTATAGACCTTGTTGTCCTTGGAGCAAATGTGTAATAATTTGAACATGTTGCGTCGTTGCTACACCTCAATACATCTCAAGTATTTCAGTTTTCACAACTTTATTAACAATTTGTATAATTATTTCCTTAATTATATTAACAGTGCTGATAGCATTACAGGCCAATTAATGAATAATAATCCCGTGCCAATAATCAAAAACTGGCCAATACAGGCCTGACTAATTGCCTCAAATGATTATTTCTCATAGCAGATGAGTCCTCTCCACTACAGAGTCTGATTTTAAGAAAAACGAGAGCCTGTGTCATTTTCAGAAATACGCTGTCGGCTAGGATCTACCGTCTTTTATGTGGCTTGAAGTGAAGCAGTGTGTGTGCTTGTCTTCTTGTGCATCCATGCACATCTTGGCGCATGCATTATTGAAAACACTATACGATGCATTTCCATGCACGTAGCAGGAAATAAAAAAAGACAAAAAAACATGGCTTGCGAGACGCCCCAGGCTTTGTCTCCCATGTGGTGACCGTGGTGTGCGTCACCCTCTCGGACATTATACTCCCTCTGTGGTCTCGTCAGGGCCAGGGCAGCTCACAGACACTGTACCTCTCTATCACACAAGATCACTGCATGAATTAATAATGTGAAACAATTCCATCTGTAAGAAAAGTGAAGTGCTTCTCATTTAGGAATGAAATCTGAAAATATGCTCCGATTCCGTCAGTGATGAAGTATTTCAACAAGATTTTAAACAAATTAGTCTTTTCACATATGAAAAGTTGTGCTAGAGTGGATGGCAGTGGAAAGAAATGTGAGTGTTTTTATATGTATATATAATCTCCCACTCATAATTCTATCAATTCTACTCAAAGGCTCTTTATTCACGGAGAATGTACCCACTCATGCAGAGATGATGTGTAGTAATTGCATTTTCCTACACGTATTAGTGTGCGGCTACAGGGAATCATGTAGGTGTCCCATTATTCTCTCCAGCTGATCATATTTTATCGGGATCTTTAGACGACATGAAGGGAGGAGAGAATTTAGAGTGTGATATCAGTGGGGGATGGGGGACGGGGAATTAACCTCATTCATGCAGAGTAGTCTCAAATTATGTAATAGACATGTCCAAAGATAGAAGGAAACCTTCATGGGGACCATTAGAGGACAGCAAATAACCAGGGCTGGTGAGCTCTAGAGGTTTCATGATACAATATTACCGTGAAAGTTATGCCATGATAAGATATTAAATATATTGATATATTGCAATTTAATACCCTTTTTTATTGCAGACTCTGTTCCAAAATTGAAACCCACCCTGCACTCCAAACAAGCTTATATTTATGATTTAATGTTTAATTAGGGCCTGAGCACCCAAGTGGACCTTATTGAAACTGAAGTGTTTATTATTACGCTTTTTCTTCTATTTTTCCTTCAGCTTATTTTTAGGGTCAAAACATCCTCCCAAAAAAATGCATCAGGCCCTGTGAAATCTTACATCATTTATAGGTCAAAGACATGGCTGTGGCTGTGACTGGTATAGTTGTGCCAGATTCAGCCGCTGAGCTATGTTTTATGTACATGTCTGAAATTTGGCATACTTATGCAGCAGGCCATGAATTACAAAAAAGTTACTTGGAGCCATAACCTCAACTCAACAGGAAGTCAAGATTTGACATTTGACACTGTCACCTTCAAATTTGGCGTGCGTCTTGTAAAGACATTTGAGATGAAAAGTTGTGAAAAGCGTGAGTTTTTGTAGACGGCTATGATAAATAGCAGTTTGTAGTTATTTTATCTTCTTGTGATTCTGGCAGGTTGTATATTATATAACAATATCAATTCAATCATGAATCTGTAAAGATTGTTTCCAGTGAGTAATGAACGAGCAACGGCAGGTGCATGGTAGCATCCTTGACTGACATTTGTTCCGTGTGCTACCTGCCCTGTGGAATATCTCTGATGCTCGTGCCCAGGTAACAGCTGGCATCGTGACGAATGTTTTCTGTTGCAACGTATTTTCCCTCTTTTCCCCACTTCCCTTTAAAAGTAGCTGCTAAATGCTTCGGGCCACAGTTCTCTTTCCATACAGTCACGACGGCCTTAAAAACACACACACGCACACACATCAGGAGGGAGTAACGCACACAGTGCGATTCACACATCTATCACAAATCTGTCCGTTTTTATAAACACACACACACACACACACAACGGCCCAATCAATCACATGTAACCATAGAAACCTGGCCGTTTCTAAGGGAGTACTTTGAAGTTTAATTTGAAGATGTTTAATGCGAGAGCACTGAACTGCCAACATTAACTAGCATTACAGCATATTAAAGATCTGAAGCGAGCACTTGTAGCTGGAGGATCTGAGGGGTTTTGTAGTCCATCTCTGAGTCAGAGGTCACTTGAAAAACCTCAGTTAACTCCGCAGTGGCGGGATGGCGGAGGCGGCGGAGATTTGTGTTTTCTGTTACGCTGAAGGCTGTTTGAATAACAGTGACCTTGGACTGATACACCACCATCACCACCGTATCTGGAATGTTTTCCAGCTGTCCTATAATTGTCCTCACGACGCCATCATCATGTTTTTGGTACTTAAGTCACGTATAAGTTGCTTGAAATGTCACAGACACTCCATTCTCCGCATTCTCATTAGGAGTGGATATTTCTCGCAAAAATGCTAGATTTTGGATATTGTCACATCGTGATAATGCGTAAATATTATGGAAGCTACCAGACCAGTGCTTCTTCAAGAGCCATGAGGACTTTTCCAATTTGTTGTACAGCTATTGCCCATTTTCTGCCTGTTCTGTAGCCTTTGGTGTGCGATTTAATCTTATTCCTTGGAAACCTGTCATTGCTTGCTTTCACACTAGCAATGGACTTTCACTGTGTGGTATTTGTTGCCTTTACTTTTCAGACCAAGGTTGATGTGTAGTACTTGCGTGGTGTAAAAAGTGACATCCATCAACTAAAAAACGAACACCGGATCCTTGTGGACACGTAGGCTCAAAACATCCTCCCAAAAAAACTCACCAAACTTTCCAAATGCATCAGGCCCTATGAAAATGCACATATTTTATAGGTCTGAGATGGAAAGCTCTGAAAAGCACAAGTTTTCGTCATAGGGTGTGGTCATAGGGAGGTGGCAAATTTCCATGATTCGCCAGGAAACCCAAATGCTAGATTTTGGATATTGTCTTATCGTGATAAGGTAAATGCGTAAATATTATAGAAGCTGCCAGTTCTTCTTCATGAAGACTTTCTTGAAAAAGGTATGGACTGTTTTCTGCCTGTTCTGTAGCCTTTGTTGTGTGATTTAATCATGTTCTTTGGAACCTGTCATTGCTTACTTTAACACTGGCAATGGACTTTCACTGTGTGGTATTTGTCGCCTTTACTTTTCAGACCAAGGTTGATTTTTGTGTTGTTAGATGTGTAGTACTTGTGTGGTATAAAAAGTGACATCCATCAAATAAAAACCAAACAAAGACACTCTGTGCTGTGAACACAGGATCCCTGTGGACATGTAGCTCTGGACTAACAAACCTGAAGGCAATGCTTTGGTTTTCCTCTGTGGAACAAAATGAACCCATGATAATCACAGTGTTCAGGTGACCTGTTAGAAATAGGTGACCAGTGTACGTGTCACACTGATTGTATGTTCTAATGGCTCAAAAACAGGAAATGTCACAATTATGTGTTGGTGAGCACCTTTGTTTGTCTTTGATTAAAGTTTTGGGTGTTTTGTTGTGTTGTACAGGCTGTCAGCTCTGTTTGCTCTGTGTAACTGTTTTCTTTCAACCTCTAATTTTCTCCAACCAGTTACCTCCGCTTAAACCTTTAGTTATCATTTAAAAAGAAAAGCTTCTCAGTGTTTTTATGGACAAATGTTTCGTTTTTTTAGGAATTGAACAAACTAAATGTTGCATCTTTGCAAGAGGAATGTTTTCTTGCTTCATTGTGTGTGAGTAACTAGGGGTCCGACTTCAGTGATGCTCCTCCACACCATCACACATGCTGCTTTCTGCACCTTTCTTTGATAACAGACTGGATGATCTTTTTCATCTTTGGCTCATAGAGTCGGGATTCAGCTTGTTTTCCCCCGAAAACAAGCTGAATCATGGACTTTTTTGACCCACAATATCATGATATTATTGGTATTGTGAGGTTCCCTGTGATTCCCACCCCTAGTTTCCTCTGCCTCTTTGTTTGACAGAGTTTCATGTCGCTTTTCTGGATGTAATGATGATTTTCCAAAATACTCCTGAGCTCATGTTTCCTCACAGTAGCGTGATGGTTTCTCGACTTTTATTGACCAACATTTCCAATGATTTCTTGAATATTTGCGTGATATTATGTACTGTAGAAGGTGAAATACGCCTAAGTATGTTTCAATCTTGTGCTGAGAAACATTGTCTTTGAGCTGACTGACAATTCTCTGATGAAGTTTGGCAGAAAATGGTGGACTGTGGGCCCATCCTTACTTGTAAAGACTAATCCTTTTTCTTGGATTGTCCTTTTTTTGATACCTTCACCTTTACCAGTTAACCCTCTAATTGTGGAACCTTCCAGAACAGTGTTAACGTCTGTGACCTTTTCTGTTCTGCAAACTACTACAAGTAAACTATAAGGTTTGTTATATAAAGGTTACCAGAGGGTTTCCCCCTGAGCAAGGTACCCAATCCCCATTGCTCATTCTTAATTGACCCAATACACAGCGGGCCACATCAGTGTAGTCCTAGTGCCGGACCCAAGCCTGGGTAATGGGAGGGTTGAGACATAGACGCTGAAAGGAAAACGTTATATTAAGGTTCAATTCACTCAAAATATTACAAAATTTTGTTTTTTTATTTCTTAGAAAGTGCCTCACCTGGGGGTTTTTATTCCACGCGTGATCAGTACTCACTGATTGGACCATAGGTCTGGATTGTTTTCCACCTTGCACAGTTGTGGTGTCATTGCAGTGTAAACAGTTTGTTGACAGACGTGTAAACACTGGCTAAAGCACTCCAAATGGCTCCACTTGTACTTCCTGTGGTTCCTGCTGTGTCTCCAACACCACAGCACAAACACAAAGGCAGGTTTCCATGACTTCCGAGGACATTACACTGACTTCCTGGAGACTTTTGTTAGGGTTCAGCCGATATGCAACATGTCTTCACTTTAAAATGTTAAAAAATGAACATTATGGGGACTTGATTTTTGTCCCCATAAGGAAGACAAGTCTGTGGAAACAGATTTATGTCCCCACAACATGAGTGAACACCGGGGAACACACACACACAATAGTCTCACTGTGACTGTGTGTGTGAAGGAATAAATATCAAGCCCTTTGTAGGAAGTCATTCCTGCTGCGTGTGCATCAAGCTCTGTTTGATTCTCGGTGGAAAAAGTCAAGCACAGTAGGTGTTTATGTTGGACGTGGACACGGTTTGACTTGTCACCTTTACTCTTTTGCTGCGTTTGATACTCACTGACAAAGCCAAGCTGTCTAACTCTGAACAGTTTACAGGTCGGCCCTCGTCTGTGCTTTCAAGCTGTGGTGGCTGTTGACCAGAAGCTGGGAGTTCTCTCTCTCTCTCTCTCTCTCTCCCTCTGTGTGTCACTCTGTGATATAACGACTTATTAGAACGTCTTAGTTTTGACTGACTCATCCCTCAGTCTGTCACGCTGCACGCTCGGCGCCCACCCTGATTCCACTTCACCTCCAGTGTCTTTTTGAAATCTGGTTTCAGCAACTGACAAAGATGTCAGTCAACTGTAAATGAAATTAAAAAAAAGAAAAGAAGAAGACTGAAGTAGGAATAGTCTTTAAGGTGTAATGTAAAATATGAAAGACACTGTCACCGCTAACAAAAAAACTAATATCACCTTATGGTAGGTGTCGGTGCTTGTCTAATGGAAGTGACACAGTTAGATAACAAATGATCCCATTTCAGTGATGCATATCAGACTTTGACGGGAAAAGTATTGCCTTGGAAATGAAAATAAAGTGAGAAAAATCCCATTGAAGTCAACGCATACATTCATATAACTCATTTCTATTCTTGAAAGTATTAGTTGATTATTTTCACCATCGATTTTCTGTCGATGTTTTTTTTACTTTACTGCCGAGTTGTTTTGGTCGAGAAAATGTCAGAAGATGATGATGTTCTCAAATATCCACAAACCACAGTTCATCAGGTTGTTATTTGGAGCAAAGAAACCATAACATTCACATTCAAGAAGCTGGAAAATCGGGGCTCGTTTCAATCATTTCACAACAAATTATTAGACATAATGTAGTGTGTGGAGCAAGTGTGTTCATCTGTTTCAGCAAAGCAGTAAATGTATACAGGACATAACACTAACTTCAAGTACCTCTTGTAAAAGTTGTTTATTATTTAAGTCTTTGATATTGATCAGTAGAAATGAGCCGATATTATTGTACACAGACGTGGAATCAGTTCCTACATAGAAAACGCAAAACGTAGAATCTGATAAGATCCAACAATCTTAATAAACATCACATAAGGAGAGTGATTTATTAAAAAAAATAATATTAAAAACTGTATCAGACCAACGTCAGCATCGCTAGACATTTGTGATATCTGAGAAAAATTGGTTTAGCACCATCCTAGTTCATTTATTGGGTTACTTTATTTTGTTTTGTGAGATGGTATCAATGATATTGGCGTCTCTAATTTGAAACCATTTAGTTTAATTTAATAGAGGAGCCAGAAAGGTAATACGGCAACAGAAAGGTAGAAAGTATTATGGTGATCCACTCCTTTTCAGGTACTATTCCCTTTGTTTTTGTCATTTTTATTTTATTATAGAAATGCTAAATACCTTGAGTGCAAGCTTGAACTTTTTAACAGCCTTAAAACTCCCCCCAAATATTGACTATAACACAAATGCACAGCAGAATAGAGAATTGATGGTAAATCCCACCTTTAATAGAATATCCAGAGCTTAAACAAATGAAACAGCCAGTCTTTATGGTTTGGAGATTGGAGGTAATGCGTCTATAATATTTGGCCACTAAAATCTTAATGAAACCTGCTCCCAGTGAGAATACAGCGGTGGACAGAAAGAACATAAAAGTGACAAAAGTTTACATGCACACTTACAAATGTGACTCTGAACATAGAGTGTGAAGTGAATGCATAATGGTGCGAGCTCCCCGCGCTTGTGGGTTTGCCATCATCATGTCTGCTGCTCGGTCTCTCATGTTCATCCTCTCAGCGTGACTCACTGACTTCCACCGCCCTGAAAGAGATCTTGCTGTCTTTGTCGACAGAAGCCGGATGTGTCATGAAACCCCATTGTGCATCTTTCTTTTCCATGGATGCCATAGAGTGAAAAAGGCAGATGACGGGTCCTCTGAAGCAAATTAACCACTTCACGTCCCCACTGATGGAGTTTTGGACGTCACGTGACTCAGATAGCAAAAATGAACAGGACTGTTCACTGCACACTTTAAATCCGCATAAATTGCAAAACTTGACAGACTGAATATATCTGATCTTTATAATGCCGCCGGCGTGGTCTTTTTTTTTTTGTAAACAGGTTGAGGACATTTATTCCAGACCTGCAGTTTCCTGACATCTTTAACTTTCTGATTAACTTCCTTTCATCTTTACTCCAGAGAGTCACTGAAAGTTTAAGAGCCTGGAGGGAAACAAACGGATGCAATCAATGAACTCTGGAGTCTACCAGCTAAAGATAAAGTTGTTGTCACCGAAATGGTAAAGCCGCGCTTCCACCGAGTATGCTACATATTTATTTGTGTTTCCATTAGGAATAGTACCAAAAATAACCAGTTCCATTCTTTGGCAAAAAAAAAAAACGCCCGCAGTCTGATCTCATACAAAGTCCTCCATTGTTGTCTGTTGTGTTGCGTTCAATGTCGTTCGTTGTCGTAGCACTACACAGCCATAGGGCACAGCTCACACCCCGTCCACCAAGGTACTGTTTTCTCAGTCAAAACGCAAGCCTGACCCATGTCTTTACCATTCCAAACTGTACCGTACCATGAAGGAAACTCTAGCTCTTGGTAAATCTAGTCTGAGTCCATGATTTACCAAGAGTTAACCACGTTATATCGATTGCTAGTGTTCCCATGGCTTCTGAGTGCTGTCAGCAGAAGTACTTCATAGCAGTGATTCACCTCCACTGCCTCTCTCTGGATCTGTGGGGATCTGTTGAAATGCTCGCCCGTTAGCCCGTTAGCCCGTAAGCCTGTCTCTGACTGTTTTGGCTATCCACCATCTTCATTTTTATGACGGTAACAGCCAAGTTGTCTGACATATTGCCTGAATTATGTGTTCTCTAGTGCAGTGTTTCTCAATCCTGGTGCTCGGGACCCACTGCCCTTCATGTGTTAGATCAGGGGTGTCAAACATAAGATCCGGGGGCCAGATCCGGCCCGCCAGAGGGTCCAATCCGGCCCACAGGATGAATTTGTTAAAATTTCACACTACGATTACAATCTAAACGTAATGTCAAATACAATATTTTTCTCTTCCAGATACCTGTGACTAAATGTTTGTGCCATTTTAGATCCAGTTTGATGTGTAAATAGTACATTTAAGCACGATATTGTTGAAATTGCACTTATATTTCTCAAGAATGTCATGTTTTGTAAAAATATCCTTCATTAAATGTAAAACAAAGGAGAGAAAAAGCAAGGAGTTCTTGTTGTTCATAGGTTATTATGCTATTATTTTACTATTTTTACTGGTCCGGCCCACTTGAGATAAAATTGTACTGTATGTGGCCCCTGAACAAAAATGAGTTTGACACCCCTGTGTTAGATGTTTCCCAGGTGTGGTGGAGCAAGGAGATATCTAAAACATGAAGGACCAGGATTGAGAAACACTGCTCCAGTTTATACATCTATCAAGGTGACCAGTGTCGTTACCTTGGTTGTGTGACGTCAGCTCTAGAGGCCAGATTAGAGACAGGGAAGCTGTGTATCTGAGGAAAGAGTTTGAAGCTGGTTGCACAGTACCAAGCACAGTGACTGTTCTCTAAAGATAATTACCCCAATTATTATGTTAATAGCTTAAATATGAACAACTATTAACTCATAATGAAGAAGCAGCAATTTTGAATCAGCTCAAGCTCCAACAGCATGAAAGCCTCTTGTGGTGTTGACACAATAATTTCCTCCTTTTTATTCAAGCTGAAGACATTTTGTAGCAAAGGGAGACATTTAAAAGTCCAGCGTGTAAGAATTAGAATTGGTGACATCTACAGGTGAGATTGCAGATTGAAAAACATCTATTTCAAGTGCTTAAATTACAGGCTCCTTAGTATGCCAGAAAGTAAGGATGCACGACATTGGACGATTGGCTTCAAGCTTTGTATGAGAATAGACTGCGTGTGTTTGCCTGGACTACTGTGGAATATTTACACCAATCCCAAGGGAGTGACTTTTTTAGTTGTGTCTGTTTTAGTCACTGGTCATATTGGGGGATCTTTAGTGTTTTTGTCGATATCTGATCATACATTTTAAATCCAATGTCCACCGATATCGTGCCCATAATATCATGCCTCTCTACCAGAAAGGATGTCATTCTTCTTTGTTTACATCATTAACTTCCGCTTCAAAATAGGGATGCACCGATTGGAGTTTGACCTGCCGATACCAATTTTAGCTGATTCTGATTACATTTTTTCAAACTACTTTACAGCATTAAATTTATTTTCTATCTTTTCTTTAATGTAAAATTCTAACATATAAATACAACCAACTTTTCAGTCATGTAATGTCTGTTAAAGGAAATGATTCAGGTTAACAGATAAATTCTTCAAGACTATGGTTATGGAACGCATTTTTGGAAAAGTAAACTTCTTTATGAAAACAGATGTAAGAATAAAACAATGAATAAATAACAAATAAAAATAAAATAAATATAGCCTGTAGTCAATGCTTCTACATGGTGCAGAGAGGTAAGCCCGGGCAAGCGCAGGGAAACGGTCCTTGTTGATCTTCCAGTAGTTCAATGCAAGTGCGTTTGACTGGCATATCGCTGTCTGACCGGCCGGTCGCCGGGCACCGGGCGATCAATCGGTGCATCCCTACTTCAAAATACAAAATGTGCATGTTCAGGCTCCTCTAGAAACATGGAATTCACAAGATTAGCCACGAGGCCTTTGCTCGGGGCAGAAAAATGAATCATTTATTTATTCGAAATAGTAATTTGAAATAACAAATTGTTAAATGGCAAAGGCTACAATTTGGTCATAAATGGTCATTTATATTTGAATTTTCATGGGTGTTGTTTTGACAGGTGTCTTGTGCTCACGCAGAGTAACGTTTAAAAAAAAAATATGACACTACAGAATATTGCACTGAACCATGACTCATTAAATTAAACCGCAAATCAAATTACAAATTGCAGTATGAAGCAGTAATTGGATTTTTTTCCTTTAAAAAAATCTCTCAGCCTTAGTTAGCTTTTGCCTAAAGTAGAAAGAGATTGACCAATAAAGGGTTCTGTTTTTTTATTTGGTGGGATTAAACGGTCTACCTCTGTTCAAAATAACAATAACGCACTCATACGCATGTACTTGTGTCTAGTATATTTCATTTTTGCCAATAAATCCATGTAAACGTTACACACCACACATGTTTTTTAAGCAGCACTTGCATACCAAGCATGTCGGCGCACATGTGTGCTGTTATCAAACACTGAGCGTCTTCTGTATTCTCAATGGCTGACTGGTGACTTGCGTAACGACTCCCAGTGGAGGAGGCTCCTTCACAACAGGCAGCGCTCGTGGGGGGAGGGGACTGCTTGAATGTGCCTGCTTCAGTGGCTGCGACGACACACACATCAGCACGTTTGACATCAGCTGTGTTAGCAATCATCTTAATCTTATGAGTACATTACTTTAATGGTGCACCAGTATTATGGGATATACACACTAGAAAGGACACTGGATGTGGGGGGGAAGTGTTCAGTAGCAGGTTGGCAATATTTCATCATAATATCAACATTACATTACATGTCATTTATCAGACGCTTTTATCCAAAGCGACTGACAATGGAATTGAGTACAGTCAGCGAGGGGTGGAATCAAACTTGCGACCGTTTCGACCATGATGTTTTTCGCACATAGGGTACCGGTCTTAACCACTGAGCCACTCCACCCCCAAAAATGAGGGACATTCATGATGATATTTCACAGAATTCCAAAGTGAAAGTGCTTGTTTTGACATTAAAAACCAATAGTATCGCAATACGACGATTCTGTCATAACCGATATATTGCGAGACGATCATATAGCGATACATCGAGATATTTGTTGATATTAGGTGAAGAAAAAAAAAGTTAAAGTAGCTTTCTTTACAATTATCCTGCTGTTAACTCACTCTTCTTCAGGTCAGGTCACTTCCACACCAAACTGGCAGAGACTGTTTATTTTAAAGCACCTTAATTTGTAACTTAGACCTTCAGTTAACATCCTGTCATCACAGACAGGACTTGTCATACATACTTCTCATTACCGTAACTCCTAGATGCGATATCTAGAAAATTAAAAAACTATGGATTGGCGATCTGATCGACCCCCCCCACGACCGTCATGTGGAGGATAAAGTGGTAGAAGACGGAGGATGGATGGATACCAGAAAGAAGAGAAAAAGAGCTTTAATTGTACTTGAGATTCACCGCCACGTCACACATTTGTGACGTTAGCTACTCAGTACCGTGATTCCTATATGGTTGAATAACTGCTAGATATTGAAAGTCAAGGTTATCTTGGAAGAAAAGGGGCAGACTTACTCATTGAACATGTTATTTTGACAATTCTACAGCCATCATGGTGGTCATAAGAGGGTTAAAATATCGATCGTGGCGTATTAATGTATCACCAAATGAATATTTTTTCTCACACCTAATTGTTACTATTATAAAAACATTTCTAGCAAACATAATTTTATTAGTTTATTATTTTCTTTCAGCTCTCTGGCAGCTGCACACACACACACACTGTCGCAAGCCATGTTTTCATTATAACGTGAAGAACTTGGCCTCATGAAATCGATCGCCGGCCGCCACTGTGACACCTCTGATTTAGTGTGTCCACTTAACAGCGAGCAGTGGGGATTGGGTGCCTTGCTCAGGGGTAACCCTACCCAGCCCCCTTGACCTGGCGTCAACCCTCCCGGTAACAGCTTGTTATCGTTTCTAACGGAGTGCTAAATGGAATCTGAAACGGACCCAGCGAGGGTTTTCAAACTCAGTGTTCACAGCGGGGGGGCGTCAGTGCACAACTTCATCCATTTTTATATAAAAATATTGTGCTGAGGTAGCTTTAAAAAAAGTCGGTGGGAGTTTAATGAAGGCACATGACTGTGCAATTAGTGGAACGACTCTCGCACTGTTTCAATTAGGTTGGAAAGCACACTGCAATTAAAAACGACTTTTTGAAAGACCTGGTTATTCCTGTCGGGGTTTGTACTCTTCACAATCCCTCTGTCTAAAAGTTAAAGTTCCTTTTTTAAAAGCCATGTTGTGATTGACTACACGCAGAACAAACAGCTTCTCTTTACCCAACATTTTGTGTTGTAATGTCGTGCACAACCTGCACACAGGTTGCTTCTCTGGACTCAGGATAAGTTTTCTTTTGAGATGCTTGTGCTCCTCAAAGAGTGAGAGTGACAATAGACTGTAAATACACTTATGATTACCTTTCATTTCAGATAATAAAGAATTTATTTTATTAATCCCCTTAGGGAAAGTATTCCTCTGCATTTGACCCATCCTAGAATTAGGAGCAGTGGGCTGCCACACTGAGTAGCGCCCGGGGAGCGGGTACCTTGCTCAGGGGTACCCCAGCCCTTTTTGGCCGGCTGGTGATTTGAACCAGCGACCCTCCGGTTACAAGTCAAGTTCCCTTTCCACTTGGCCATAGGCTGCCGTAATGCCTGCTTTATTTCTTTGACTTTTTAATCTTAAATTAAGGATATTTAGTACAAGCATACGTTTATATGAGTCCAAATCATAAGTCCAAATCCTTGGCTGTTTTGCTTTAACTCCCTGAGTCACTTCCGTCACATGACCCCCGAGTCTCTTGTGTTAAATTAAATTGACTTCACTTGGTTTTTGAGAAGCTCTCACACACAGGACACAAGAGTTCAACGTCCCACAATCCACTGTATGCTTGGACAAAATGAAATTTTGTGATGAATGACAGAACTTGGGGCAGAACGCTTCCTTCGGGACCTTAGGGCAGAACAAAATGGACTGTGCTCATCACCTGGCTAATAACTGTTCCCTCAGTGAGGCATGGTGGTGGTGGCGATGGCAGCAGCAGCAGCGTCGCATTATTGGTGTTCTCCTCCTCGTCTGTTGTAGCAGCAGCAGCAGGTACAGGTGAAAAGGGGTTTGTGCTAAAGAAAGGACGAAGGATCCAAAGCAATTACATTACATTTCATTTAGCAGACGCTTTTTTATCCAAAGCTACTTACAAGTGAATTGAGTACAATCAGCCAGGGGTGGAATTGAACTTGTGACCTTGATGTCTTTTGCACACAAGCCACTCGTGTACAACTGTGTTTTTCTGATATTGAACTGATATTGAAAGTTATTCTGGAAAAATGGACAAAAAAAATTACTTTCAGGAAGTTTTTTTGTCCCTTTTATGGTTAAAATAAGCAAAAATCCAGAAGGACATTTTAAGGCTTATGTGTCAAAAGAAAAATATGACAAAGAAATAATAAAAAATGTCTTGCTTTCATTTTGTTTCTTTCTCTTCTTTCCGATTTGAAATCGAGTGTATAAACAAGATGGCGGACACTGCAATTATAAACAACAAAACAGCAAAAACCTTTCTTCTTATCTTAACTATGGGAGCCCATAGGTAGCACCGGCAGTGGAAGTTGAAGAGATAACCAACTTTTATTAAAAACAGATCATCTAAACTACAAATACAAACTAAACTTTAATAAAAATGGCCCAGCCCTAGCTCACAGTTGCATCCTTTTTGATGATGAGTAGTCCCATCTGTACAGAAGACCCGTTCACATTTTTGGGGACACCCAAGGTTTGTGAACCCACTTAAAAAAAATAGTCTGTCAAAAACAATTTCCAGAAAGGTAAGTAGTAAAGGAATAAGGAAACGACAACACCACGGAATTCAGTGACAATGTCCCACTTTCCTTTCATCATATTGATGAAATAAAAAATACAGTGTTCTGCCCCGAGTTGTAAAAAGTAAGGGTTAGTAAGTATCATTCATAGTTCAACGGTTGGGAAAAGAATATGCAATCGTTGAGTGGCAACATTGCTGCCAAAAAAAGAGATTGCCGCATTAACTCTGTGCTTTTGTTCCCAGCATGCATTACAGTAGTAGTAGTAGAATAGTGAATGCTGATTAAACTCTGCAAATCAATAAAAGTGGATGTCGTGGATGAAGACGCTCTTGCAATCTTAAGCTGCGTCAGCACATTCTGTCCTTGAGTTTGATGTCGACCGTAGTGTGGGAACCCTTTTACGGCTCAATCCCATTTCAACCCTTGCCCCCGACCAATTACCCGCACCTCTCTGTCTTCTGCAGTACGTTGACAAGGAGGTTGTTCCAGTTCTTGTTCCTGTTAAGGTAGAGGAAGTAGGACGTTCTCCAAATGAACCAAAAAACTCCAGAGAAACTAATGAAACGTGTGCAGTCTACTGTGTATATCCCATAATACTGGTGCACCAGTATTCCCAGGCGTTGGAGGGAGTTTCCTGACATGTCTCAGCTTCACTGCAGACAAGCCCTTAATAATGTATCGTCCACACAAGCATTATAACAGCTGACCACAGCATTTCTTCTTCTTCTTCTCCTTTGGTGAATTCTGTTGAATCTGCAGTAAGAAAAAAAAAAAACGTTGTCGTGTCTGCTACGTTAAAAGCCATCAGAGGAGTCGGATCATGTGTCATGTTCTCGGTCCATTTCATACGAGTCAATTTTAATCACTAACCCTTGTAGCTGTGTTCCAAGCAGCAAGAGGAAAAGATTGGACCTGATTTTATCTTACATACTCTGAGGAGTCCCCACGTTTAGATTGATTAGAGCTGCAATTTATCAATTATTGTTTGGTTCCTTCTCCATTAACTTGGATTAACAGGTATATTTGTTACCTGCCATCATTCTGTCTACTACTTTTACTTCTAATTATCATCATCACTGTGTGATTTAAAACATTCTGATGCTGTATTTTTATATTTTCTTGGCTATTTAGACATATTTTTATGTTCTACTTGTGCAGTCTTCAGATTTTTCAGCTTCTTAAATGATGATGATGAACATTTTCTGTTTTTCTGCTCCATGTAAAAAATAAATCATCCAATCCAACTTTATTTGTTAAGCGCTTTAAACAAACCACAGTGGACCAACGTGCTGTACAGAATAAATAAAAGACATAATTAAAGTAAAAGGTTGAAAATGAGATAAAACAGCTTAAAATAAATTAAAGATCATAAAAAACTTTTTTTTTTTTAATTGCAGGTTTACACTAAAAAACAATAAAATCAATTCAAATGAAAGTTAAAAAAATAAATAAAATATATAAAAATCAACGTCTCACAAAGTGTCAAAGGCCAAAGAGAAAAGACGGATTGAAAAACAGACAAGGACAAGGACTGTTTTATGAGCAGAGGCAGATTATTCCAAAGTTAAGGACCAAACAGTTAATCAATTTATAGAGAAAGTATTAGAACGATAATGAAAACAATTCTTGGTTGCGACCTTCAGCAAGGATATAAGACTGTTAAATAGGGAGGAGCTCAAAGAAACGCAGTATCTCTACTGGTCTGAAACTGGTCAGAATCACTGGATTGGCTATATTGAACAGATAAAAATTAAAAGTTGATATAAATTTTCTCTATACAGACTGCAAAAATGTCAATAAAAATCAGCAAAAAGCATTTTAGCTGCGTCAGGTTGTGGGATACTTATTTCTCCTATAAGGTAGAAGAATATTTGTTTGACATTTGGCGAATTATGTCTTAGAAAAAGCTTTTTAACAGCTTCATAGTTTAACCCTCTTATGACTATCATGATAATCTTGATTTATTTTGATTTTATGGCTGTAGAATTGTCCAAAAAGAGTTCTTCTGCTTCCTTTTTTCCAAGATAACTTTCACTTTCCACATCTGGCAGTTATTCAACCAAGCAAATTTTCATGTTTAGACTTACGTTGGTTGGTTGGTATTCAGATCTAAAAAACAGGAGACGTGACATTTTTTGTGTAAGATGGATGCGTCGTGGCGCGGCCGCCTTCATGCCTCAGGTCCTGGATATTTATTCAATGATGGGCTGACATGTTTTCCCAGCGTGCTGCTGCGCTCACAAGCAACGCTTCGTCTCTGAGAGAAAGAGCTTGTGAAATAGCCAGGGGAAACATAAAAACATGCGTCTCTAAACAACATGCAAGCTTGAGTCGGTCCGTTAATGTGTTTGTTGTCATCAGTTAACAAATATGCACATGTTTTCCGCCCACATTGAAAAGCATTGAAACGGTTTCAGTGCTTCTAATTAAAATTAGGTTGGATAAAATAATATTTGAATATTTGATGGGATTATTTGTGGAACATTCTGAAATAAACAATGATTTATTTGTTATTTGGAGCAATGGAAACCGTAAATATTGACGTTTAAGAAGATGAAAAATCAAAGAATTATTATTATAAGAGCTGACGATTAACAGCCTC
This sequence comes from Solea senegalensis, assembly GCF_019176455.1. Taxonomy (NCBI): domain Eukaryota; kingdom Metazoa; phylum Chordata; class Actinopteri; order Pleuronectiformes; family Soleidae; genus Solea; species Solea senegalensis. The sequence goes on from NC_058028.1 coordinate 2,611,961, forward strand.
AATCTTATGATTTTAATAGAAGGTCTCGGCCTACTGGGATTATTTGTCTATTATGGTTACGAGATGCACTCACAGACCCTGGTAAATTTCATTACTTCTGTCGGATCTTCAGTGTGTTGATCTTAGAGGAGCTACTTTAAGATGCATTCAAGGAACCTCTTAAATGTTCCGCAAAAACACATGAAGTCCACTGGCCAAATGCTTGCTGCTGCCACCTTGTGGCCATAGATGCACTGTAAATTACGTAGTCAATTAATTTTTCAGTTTTTTATCTTTTTTTTTTTAAGTATAATTATAAATAATCACATGAAGTTTTTGCCTTTTTAGAACCATAAAAAATGTTAATTAGAAAATGAGGTTTTGTTCCATCAATTCTTATTACCTTATATAAAAATGATTGAACCAAGGATTTTATGAATCACTCAACTAATGGAGTGAGTCATAAAAAATAATTTTGTCACATTTATGTGTTTGTGAGAGGAAAAGTGCGTCACATAATATTCATTTGAACAAAATTTGGGAAAAAGTGACTCCCCCCATCATGGGTAGTTCTGCATATTCAAATTCTACCTCCTAAATGATACACACTGCACCTTTTAAATGAGATTTTCTAAAGTCATAGTGGAATATTTTGTGATATTGAGCAATAAAAATGGAATCACACACAGAATCTTATGGAAGTCGGAACGTCTTATTGAGGCAGGCACTGTAAACAAAGGAGGAAACGTTGGATTTATTCACACATCACATTTTAAGACACTTTTTGTTGGCAAAATACATGTAAAATATATGAAAAAATAAGTGAACCTGAAAAAATTAAAAAGGCAAAAAAGAAATTTAAGAAACAAATGAAATGGAATATCAAAGAAATAAATGGTCTAAATGGGAGAGACCCCTTTAATCCATGTATGTCCACTGGTAATGGCCACTTATCGTATGACGTGAATTATGAGCAGGTATGAATTCTCTCTACTACATCACTAACCCAGGTTTTAAGTGTGTAGATTAATGGTGGTGTAGTCGTCGTCGTCCCCCTCTGCTGACGTCCTCTGGAGACTCTGAGCTCTGAGAAATAGAGTAGTGGACTCTCTGGAGGCTGAGCTCTGTCCCAGAGTCTATTTTTACAGTCCAGCCTGTGATTGGCCAACAAGGTGTGGCTGCCTGCGTATGTGTGTGTGAGTGAGTGTCTAAGCTCATGTTGTGTCATTAGGTGTCTCTGTACCATCTGTCGCCCTCAGTGGAGCCGTTGTGAATACAGACCACGCCCAGTCAGTCTGTCTCAGAGAATGCAGAACACAACCTTGGGCTTTCCTTGCACTGATGGCTCTATCAGTAATGTTCACTTCCTCCTCCGCTCTCTCCTCCACTTACTCCTCCTCTTGCTCCTCCACTTCACTTCCTGCTCCACTCCACTTTCTCCTCCGCTTCCTTCTCTGCTTCCTCCTCCGCTTTCTCCTCCATTTCCTTCCAGGGAAGCTCTAACCAATAGTTACTTGCTTCTCACAGCCGATACTGATAACTAGTAACTAGGGATGCACAATATTATCGGCACGGTATCGCCAGCTTTTGGCCTTAAAATATGTTTTCGGATATCTGCTGAAAAAAAAACTTGCAAATAATAATGTCACTCACTGACACTTTTTGAATTGTATTATCTGATTATATGATATTTTAAGATCTCGTAATGTAGATCATAAACACTAGATTATATAGATTAAAAATAGCCACATATTATTTATAAGCCATATCACCCGGCCTATTTATTTAACTTTTCAGCTTCTTAAATGTGAATATTTTCTGGATTCTTTGCTCCAAATAACAAAGAAATCTTCAAAACTGAATCATTTTGGGAGGTTTGGCGAAACACTGATCAACATTTTCTCATCTTTTTGGACCGAACAACGAATCGATCAATAAAGAAAATAATCAACACATGAATCGATATTGAAAACAATCTTGTCAGTCCGGTGCTTGAACAGGTTTTGTGCAGAAATGAACACCTGACGAAGTCACGGCGCCAGATTTCCTGAGCAGATGTATGAGCAGGTTGTTTATGAGTCACCCAACGTCTCGGCCGATACAGTTTGTTGTCTCACGACGTCTGAAAAGTGCTAAATGATTGAATGTCATTCGTCTGGAGGCTTAAACCGAGGAGCGATACAAGATACCACAGAGGATTTTTTCCTCTTAATGGTCACTGACAGTGAAGTGATTTACCTTCACTGGCCTTCGGCTTAACCTTTAACCACACTTCCTCCTCACAGTACACAGGATGTTTTAAACATGGACAAAAACCTCACAGTTAGAGAACCACACTCTGCTTTCTGTCTCTATTAATCAACTACTACACTGCAGCAATCTGATGATTGAGTTACCCCAATTACTCTGAATAACTGGGCTAATTATTGACACTACTTCAAGTTTTGTTCTCAGAAATGTGCTTGAAAGTGCTGCTTCATGTGTTTACTATTTAATGCATGCATTATTTCATCTTTTTAGAGGATACAAATTGCAGATTGAAGTGCAGATTATTAAAAATGATTACCATGCAGAAACGAGTGGTTGACAGATCCTTCCTAAATTAACATTGGCAAAAAGGTGTAATCTGTAACTATGTTCTACAGATTAAATCTGACAGGATTAGTCAAACAAAAAAAATCTGATTATCAACAGGAAAATTAATAAAAAAAAATGTTTTAAAGCGAGACCAATGAATCCAAATAAATTGGCCAATTTTCGTGATCTGCATTTAGTGATTAAGTGTTTTTATGAAGACATATTTCATGTTTTCATTATTTGACATATGCATTATTTAATCTAGAATATATAATTATAATACAGTGCAGACAACATGCAGAAAAAGATCAAGGATATGCTTTTTAATGCTAGTCGTAAAAGTTGAATTCAAATTATTTAACTCGTATTCACCACTGTGGTATTAAAGAATAATGAACATGCACATTTAGATGAGGTACAAATATGGACAATCAATAATCAATGAGTAAGCGATACTAAATCGATCACAATCTTCTTTGACAGATGATTCATTGGTTTGGGTGTGTGTTTTCTTTTAAATAACAAATCATCTGGATTGAATACAGATCCTGACAGTTATATCTGTGGTGGAAGTCTGAAGCGTCTTCTCCGTCTCTGATTGGTTCACAGCCTTGTTTAGAAGAGCGTGGTTCTGTAAATGTTGGGCTGTTTATGTTTTAACACAATTAGACAATTAGAATAACACTGATGTTCTATCACAGTACGAAGCATAACTTTTGTCACAGAGAGACATGTGATTGACAAGATAATCTGAATTGTTGTTTTTTTGCCTTTAGTTGTAAACAGTTTTATTTCTGATATTAATTAGATTTCAGTTGGTAGTGTGTTCCAGAGTTACAGAGACAGCCCTTAATGGAGAATTGCGGATTGTCCAAATGTGGTTTTACGATATGGCGTTTTAGTTACCCTAGCGGTAGCAAATTCAATTTGCAGCCAGGGTTCCACCAAGAAACTCCTCGTTATCTTGCGAGCTGCTAAATCCAAACTCTGGTTTGGCCAATCACAATACTTTACGGTTTCTTCTGTTTTTGAAGATGTTGCTAAATAGGGCTATCGAAATCGCAATGCAGCCTACTGCAAAATGTGTGTCCAAAATATCTTTTTAGATTAATTACTGTCTTGATCTATACACATCTTACTCTGGAGACTGAAGAGAACATCTTTGTTTCTCACAGATCCGCACACATATCACACAGTAATCATTTTAAATGTGTTTTTCAAAGGAAAATAAAAATGATGATGTAAAAATGACGGTTCCCTCTGATATCGCAAATCGCCATTGCAGTTCCTGTCCAAATAATCACAATTACATATTTATTCAAAATCATTCAGCCCTATTGCTGAATGTACAAGCACGTCTGCAATTGCACAAAAAAGGCACCAGTCGTTAGGCTCCATTAACTTAACATTTGTTCTCTCCATCAAATCTTTCCACAACACACAGCATACACGGAACACTTGCCCATGAACTCTTTGTTGTCGCTCTGACTACGTTACCTTCTTCATTGCTCTGATTGGTTGTAGTGCTGTCCTATTGCGTGCAGAGGGAATTTGAAAGACAGCCATTGGTTAGCCAGCTAACCAATCACCTCACTCCTGGTGACTCTGGTACTGTCTTGTTTTTGGATGGACTTAAATCGATTGACCCCTCCCGCTTTTGGTAGATTTACGGATTTCTTATCCCCTTCAAATCGGCCATTGATATAGTACAGAGATGTCTGTGGTAAAATGACATTTCACCACTTATGTAAAACTAATCCCACATCAGAACAGTTCATTCTGACGATACTTTTGTCCACATGCCACAATTGTATCACATTTACTTTTAAATTCCAATCAGAACAAATTCTCTTTGGGAATGTAGAGATTATAATGTAAACATTACAGCTATTTAAAACACTTTTAGTTTGGAAAACCACTCAGCCAGTGGGAAAACAACATTTTCATTGTTCCCACACAAGAGACGAATGAATCTGAAGCCCTGTCTGATGTGCGGCCACGGCTGTGCTGTGATTTGATCGGCTCACAGAGACAGAGGGAGAGTACGGTGGTCAGCAGGGACATAATCTGTGGACAAGAAAAGAGCATCTGAGGCATCATCATCATCGTCAGCTTGGCTGTTGTGCTGCGTGACCCTTGTTTGTTTTCGGACTGACACATTTTCTCTGGCGTTTGAAACTTGGCAGGTGTTGATTTTCAGACTCTGTGAGTCTGGGAGGTTGCACATTAGCGTGTGATTGACGGCTGGTGGGTGACGTCCAACTGTTCCTCTGCAGCCAACTGTTCCCATGAGTCCACTGAGTCAGGGAAAATAAGATTCTTTTTTCTTCCTTCTTCTTCTTCTTCATCAGAAGATGGTCTTATTTTGGGGGAGCTTTTTCGCTGCCTGTGTTAACACAATTATCTCCCTCTGCTCTGTGACCTTGAAGGAGACACTTTCATAGCACTTTTTTATTTTCATTACGGTTTACCAATCCAATTACTATGTGTGGTCTGCCATAATCTATGATATGTGTCTGCATCGTCTCCGTCCATTCATAGATGACTTCCAGAAGTAGCTGCACACACAGACACACGCACACACACACTGTCATCCTACACAACATAATGAGTACTCAAGTGCTGCTCTGCCTCTCCGCTCTGCCCCTGGCTCTGTCTGAAATGGTGCATTCCCTCCTATTGATCCTCTTCCTGCTGGAGTCACAGGCAGGCTTATCCGGCTCGTCGTCCCAGCTTGTCTGTCCTCTGAATGGACACACAGAGAGCGCTGTGTGCATGTGCCAGGCTTGGCGGTTCTGTGTAGTCCCAGGCAGCTTGTCGCTGAGTGGTCATTGTGGCTCCCCTCCCCTCCCTCCCGCCCCGTCTCCCTCTTTTGCCTCTTTGTTCTTACAGTAATAATTACAGATGCATGAAATTCTGCCCAGTTTTCACAGCACTGGTGTGTATTATATTCTGCTCAACCACAATGCCTCTCTGTCTCCACTAGCAAAATAGGGTGATGGTATCACTATTTAATTATCAGTAAATAAACCATCAATATTTATGTTGCGTTTGTTCTGGGTTTGTTTTAGACAGGATGCCTCAAACTTGCAATTGATTTTATGTGGCCCACCACTTAAAGCAAGACATTACAGGGTTTTGACCCTAATTTAAACGCTTCAGAGTCATTGTGATGGTTAAATGTCTTGTTGCGGGGAGATTGGGGTTGGTCTCCACTGCCCCCTTCTGTCTGTTTGTGGAATACCAGCCTTAAAAAAATCAGGGCCGCCGACCTAGAGTCAAGAGTCTGCAGGATCACGTGGTCTTGTATATTGCTTCACGGCACTACATTTACATTTAAGCATTTAGCATTTAGATGCTTTTATCCAAAGTGACCTACTAAAGAAGAATAAGCTACATAGAAGAAGTCTTGGAAAGAACTCCTCTAGATAGGAACAGTGGACTGACAGAGGGTGGGAGTGCCGAGGTGTCTTCCAAGTGCAGATGGAGATGGTGCAGGGGAGGGGGTAAGTGCTACGACAGAAGATTCTCTTGGATGATGCTCTGTAGTGCTCGGTATGTCTTTCCACCAGCGTGGAACAACACACAAAAAGAGTCTGGATAGCCTCGTGCAGGGTGTTGGCACCGCCAAACCACAATCCTTTGATGACGGAGTAGTCGAGGGGTAACGTAAGCTTTTAGGAGCGCATTTAAGTAGATGGGAGCAGACCCGTGAAGCACTTTGTAGGCTAGCATCAGTGATTTGAATTTGATGCAGGCGGCTAATGGTAGCCAGTGGAACTCAATGAACAGAGGGGTGACATGTGCCCTTTCTTGCCCAGGTGCATCTAAGTGCAGAAGGAGAGGAGGGGGTAAGGTATGTGCTAGGACAGAAAATGCTCTTGGAAGAGCTGGGTCTCTCAAGAGCTTCTTGAGGATGGACAGGTACGCCCCCTGTTGTGGTAGCACTCGGCAGGTCATTCCACGAGTGTGGAACGACACATGAAAAGAGTCTGGATTGTCTTGGTGTTGGCCTCCTTTGATGAACGGAGTAGTCGATGGGTAACATAAGCCTTTCGGAGAGCATTTAAGTAGGTAGGAGCAGACCCATGGAGCATTTTGAGGGCTGGCAATCAGTGATTTGAATTTGATGCAGGCGGCTAAGAGTAGCCAGTGGAGCTCAATGAACAGAGGGGTGACATGTGACCCTTTTAGGCTGATTGAAGACCAGGCAGCCAGGCGCACTGCTGAGGTGTGTTTTTACAACAGTGAGGATAAAGAGGTAGATGTGGCGAGCTCCGTAGATAAAAAGACACCAGACTTGCAAAGTTCTGCTTTAACACAGGTGTTACAAGTTTGTTAAATGTCAATTGAAGTTGGCAAAGTTGCACCAACTGATTTAAAAAGTCTTCAAGAATGTTCTTTGGCTTAAATGCTCTGTTATATGTTTTAATTTTAGGCCTATGTTTTACAGAAGAAAGTAGTTTTGTTGCATGGTAACTTCAGTTAGCTCAGTAGGTCATTTGTGTTTGAGAGTGATAGTGAAAAGTGATATATCGATAGACTGCAGCATACATAGTGAAGCCACTGACGAACCACAGTAAGTGATTAATCAAGAATGTGAGGGTATATGTTTGTAAGTGTCTGTGGTGATTCATTGTGTTCTCAAAGGGGTTCACTCATTGTTAATGGACACACACAGACTCTCTGTTATTGTATGTTGTTGCTGTCACACAGGAGGAAGAAAAAAAAGTTTACTGAATAATTCTCCATTCCACTGATTTATGCGTGTCCTTTTTTTAGACACAGGGACAGACTGTTCTCTCTCAGTCCTCACTCACGCTCACTTAGTTGTTTGATGTTTCAAGGACCCGTGGAAACCCTGGCCTATGACAAAGCAAACATGTTTATATTTGTACATGACACAGTTTGTTTAAATTATCCAAAAAACTGGAAATGTTCGGCCCCTTTGCGACCCTAGATTCCACTTTTGCTGTGTGTCCTGTCCAATAAAGGACAAAAAAAACCCACAAAACCTGTGATAAAAATTACCCTTATGATTTGAGCCACATTTTGCAGCCCTAGCTAACTGATGTGGCATAATTGTTATTTTTCGGCGTTACCCACCAATTAACTTTCCCGGATTATGTGTATTATTTCGGTTATCTTTTGGGGCAGAAGCCTGTGTTTTAGTTGTCCCAAATCAAAACATAGTGTCTGCATCTTCTTCATCTGGCCTCGTTTTCCCGCCGACTAAATACCGGCTCATTATAGGGTCACGCAGCAGGGCATGATGGGCCGCAGACGCTCGTCTCTCCGCCTCCCTGGGCTTTTGTCGTGCGGTCTTGCAGCTGAGGCAGATGCTGAAGTGCACTTGCGTTAAATTGCCTGAACGAGGGTGAATTTGGTCGCGCTGAAGTGGAGTGGACCGAAGCTCATTGAGTCGCAGCTTATCTTCCACTAATAGAGTAAGAGTGATGCTGCTCAGAGAGGCACACACACCCATCAGACAGTCCATTTCTACCTTCATTTTGTGTTGTGATGTTATTTAAGAAATCATTTACAAAAGTGGAGCTGTTTGGCGACAGAATAGTCACATATTGTGCTCGTGTTTTTATGTGTGAGTCACACGTAAAACTGCGTTTCAAACTGAAAAAGTCTGGTAATACAACACCGACTCTGTGACGTTTGTTGAAGATGTTCGCCCTCGGGGAGAAGAACCACAATTAAAGTCTCAGAATGTGACAAATCTCCCAAGATAAGATGACAATTATTCTACAGAGAGCGACTGTGTTTCCTCCTGAACTCGACACAGTTACTGTGCTTAGACACGTTCTTTGTGCTGGGATTTTTTAATTGCTAATTTCAGCAGTTAAGCAGCCGCTGATAAATTTGTAAGTTGTCATTGAAATGTGAGAAATATTGGGGTTACCTCAGACAGAAAATAGAATAATAATCGAAAACATTTGTTCTTTTCAGCTTCTTAAAGCGGAACTATGCAGGATCTTTACCCTAATTTAACAGCTTCAGAGTCATTGTGATAGTTAAATGTCTTGTTTTTGGGAGATAGGGTTGTCTCCACTGCCCCCTACTGTCTGTTAGTGGAAATCCAGCCTCGCAAGATCAGGACCGTGGATCCAGAGTCCTCAGAATCAGGAGGTCTCACTAATTGTTTCATGCCACTACACGTTCATCATGGCAGAGCTGGCGAAAAGAAGCAGAGAAAACCGCTGTCGGAGGAAACTTGTTTTTTATACTCCCAATCGTGTTCTTTGCACTCCCAAACCTGTTTTTTTTGTGCTCCCAAACTTGTTCTTTATGCTCCAAAACGTGGTCTTTGTCCTCCCAAACTTGTTTATTGCGTTCTTTGTGCTCCCAATTTTGTTTTTTGTGCTCCCAAACTTGTTCTTTGTTCTCCCATACTTGTTCTTTGCGCTCCCAAACTTGTTCTTTGTTCTCCAAAACTTGGTCTTTGTGCTCCCTGGCTTTTTATCTGCAATTCTGACCATTAGCCTAAGGAAGCTAATTGGCTACTGAGTATTGGAGCGACAGCTCAATGGACCGATAGTAGTCACAGGTTGGAACTTGTATTATTTCAAAGATAATCTGACAAACAATACTTACAATTATTACAATTACAATTATTTTAAGTTCCCTTGTCGAAAGTCGTGGGGAAATCTTGGGGAATCGCATTCCATGGCGAGAATTGGGTAACACAGGAACATGGAAAATAGATGTTTACCAGCATGGACATGGACATGACTCCACGGCTCCTGTTCGCCAGCCCTGTTAAAACAAATGCAGTGAACAACAGTGCAACAGTGAGGATAAAGAGGTAGATGAGAGATGGATGTTTACGGTGGTGTTGTAAAAATATGTAGCTCTGAAACTGGGGAGCTCCGTTGAGACAAAGAGGTGAAAACGCGACCAGACTTTCAAAGTCCCTTTTTAAACCGGAGAATGTGTCTGCTGTATTTTTACTGTTATATGTTGACCTTTTGGATTTCTTTGGACTGTTAGTCAGATTGAATTATGAAGCCAAGTGAAAAGTCACCCTCAGCTTCCCCGACAGTAAAAAGGTTGTATTCAGACTGCTGGTTTTGACCAAAGAGAATTTAAGGATACACAGATATTTCGTATTTTGTAAAGATAAGTATTATTATCTTTAAATGACTAATCGTCTACATAACCAAAAAAAATGTGGTGCTGAATTATTTATTAATCGACCATTTAGTGCAAGTTACACAAGGGACAATGGTGGTTGAGTGGTAGAGTGAGTCGTCTGTCAACTGGAAGGTCGAAGGTTCAATTCCCAGCTCCATTAGTCTACACATGTTCTGGGCGAAACACTTAACCTCGAGTTGTCCCTGACAGCTGTGCTGACGGCAGCGTGTGAATGGGTTTAAACAATGTGTGACAGAAACAAATACATACAGACTGTTATATTTTTGTTCTTAGAAACTTGATAAAATGTAGATTAGAGAAGACTGATCATTCGTGTTGTTCAATATTCGTTAAAATAATTTCCCTGATAAGTTTTCTTTTGCCAGATGGAGGAAAAAGAAAAAAGAAAACTGGCAAAATATATGGGGCCGAAAAAAAGCATCAAAAATCAATAACGGCCAAAAAAAATTCATATACTAATCATGACGTGTGCGGCTCCTCTCATTGATTGTGATGAATATTAATCATAACCTCTTGTTGTGTAAACTCTAAGCTCTTGGCAGGTGACCATGACCACCTGTTCCCAGCAGGAAAACCATGTTCAGCAGCAGAGGAACGTCTATATTTAGCAAATTTAATGTAACAGAAGATGAAGATGTACTGATTTATTTGTTGTGACATCGCATCCGACGGATTAACCATGAAACAAATGAGGCAGATGTGCTGTTAACAGTAAAAATAGAAGAGTGTTACTCGTGACTCAATTCATAGCCGGGGTTTGTGGAGGTTGCTCCGACTTTTTGGGAATCCAACCTTAACTGGGAATTTCCGACTTTCTGACGACAACTGGAACACTTGAACTCCTTGGGACTTTCTATGTGACTCTTATTGAAGTAATTATTTTTCACAAAAATGCCTTTCTGGCCTGGTTTAATGATACTTGTTTTTTCACTCATCGCAATAATATCGTAAATTGTAATTTTGGTAAATTAATCGTCAATTCTTTTGAAAAACGATTAATTGTTTTTTTTCTCAATTATTAAAACAAGTTTCTTGGATTTTTCAGCTTCTTAAATGTGAATATTTCCTGGTTTCTTTGCTCCATCTAACAAAAATATCATGAAAACTGAATTAATTTTGGTTAGAGGACAAAAACATCACTGATCAACACTTTTCAAAATTTTCTGACATTTTACAGACCAAGAAAAACCAAAACACATATCAATTCATCAAGGAAATAATCTACATATTAATTAGATTAATCTAATATGAATATCGTCATATTATGCCTTAACCCAAGCCATTATTCACTTCACTTTCTGTGTGGGATTATCTATTCTGCCAGTGTAAAACACACACATTAGTCACAGTCAGTTCAATCTCAGTTTAACTCTCTGTAATTCAAGATTAAAGAGAATCTCATCTGTCCTTCAAATTAAAGTGACTCTGAGAATAAACATGAAAACAAGTTCATAAAAATTATATTAGGGCTGCAACAATTACCCAATTCATCAATTACTAGAATTATTATATACTATAGATTAATTCACTATTTTTTGTCAATTAAAACAAGTTTCTCAGATTTTTTGGCTTCTTAAATGTAAATATTTTCTGGTTTATTTGCTCCATTAAACACAAAAATATATTAAAAAATAAATGTTGGGTTTGTGGAAAAAAAACAAGACATTTGAATCACTGATGTAGATTTTGACCCAAAAAATGTAATTAATAATCAAGATACACAAGGACTGAATAGCTTTGATATATTTGAATATTTATTACAATTATCTATTGAGTTTTAGGGACAAAGAGTCGTGTTTTCTCCTGCATGTTTTTCCCCATGGAAAATAAATGTTAAAAAGGTGCAAAGACAGAAAACGTGTGAAGTTATTTCTATAAAACAAAAACTAAAAAAACAACAGGCTGTTGTTGTTTCTGCCGAGTGAATCCAAAACATCCAGCTAATAAGAGATGGCAACTTTTGAAAAAAACCTCATCAATGTTAACAGTCGCTCCTCTGAGGCTGCACCCTGAGAGCCAATCACAGAGCAGCATGAGAGAGAGAGTAAAAGAAAGAGAGAGAGAGAGCAGTGATGTCAAAATGTGGGGAGATGGGAAACACGTTTCCATAGCAACTAGTAGAAGTGAGTCTAACTGTGGTTGAGAGACATGAGCGGCAAGCAAATACTCACTTGTTCCTTAAAACTAATAAGAAGTGAATACTCTCTCTCTCTCTCTGTGTCTCTCTCCCTCTCTCTGTGGGTGTGTAATGTCACTTTTAAACGCTCTCTTTGAATGGCTGGGTTTGTTCTGAGTTAAACAGTGAAGAAAAACCCTGTTAATGTGTTCACTGTGAATGAGTGAGTGAGTATTAAAAACACTAAATGGTCTTGGCTGTGAGCTGCAGAATCCCGATGAGAGCTATAACGAATAGATTGAGATGGTAACAGTTATAAGCCGGTAAAGTTCTATACAGATCCACAAAGTTCTTCTGGATCAAGTGAATTTAAAAGTAAACATTTCAGGTGGTGGTTTGTAACAAGATCTGTGACCTTGTTGATACATAGGTTGGTCCATAACATGTGAATAAATGAAAATGCCCTCAAATGTCTTGTTAATATTTGTCACACCGAGAGCTGAATGATGTGGCCCAAAAAAAACGTATCATGCTCAAACGTGGTTTGGTTTCTTCAGTTAACTGTGTTTCACAAGATTTCACAAATCAGTAAAACATTCATAGGAGTTATGCCTTATAGGGATAGGAATCACAGGTTATACCTTAATGATACGATACGTGATACATGGTCCACGATACCAATAATATCGCGATATAACGATTCTGTCATAATCAATACATTGCGTGCAGGATTTCTCTTTTTATTCACATAAAGAAAGGTCAAAGGTCATAAAGTTATTTTTGTTTTACGTCAACCTGATAACTATAAATAAACTGTTTAATGATATAAAATAATACAAAAATAATGTCTTAACACTGCAGTGACATTATATACAGCATTTTTAATAAAAGTAATGTATAAACAAAATATTGACGACATCGAACAGATCATAAAACAAAAAAAATTTAAATTATATTAAAACACAAATTAATTAATAATAATAAACCAATGCTGATTGCTGAAAAATGGCAAACATTTGTCAGGTTAGATTCATTTTGCATTATAAATACACTGTTATTTTCCATATTAGCACAGACACTTTTATTTTGAAATTCTGTGAAATATCTATCATTGCGATATAATGATGGAATTTCGTGATATAATCTTAAACTCAGTCTTTTTGGTGGTTTTGTGTGTCTGCACAATACACTAACACTTTCTCAATGTCAAGTACATGTTGAATCTGTGTTTTATTGTTATTGTACATTATATTGTGATATATATTTTTATATAGAAACCAAACATTCAAATTTCTGTCACAGAGAAGCAACAAAAGCCCAAGGAAATATTAGCATTTAAGCAGCAGAACAAGCTGAAATGAGACAAATTGTTTTTATTTAAAAACAACAACAACAGCACAAACACTCATCGCGTCCTCCCCAATCATTCGTCTAATTTACATTCTACATTTCGTCGTTTAGCAGAAGCTTTCATCCAGAGGGGGAGTCACATAAAGTCGAAGCTCGGTGCTAAAAACCCGCTCAATAAGACAAAGTGTCGTCGTGGATCACGTAGAGCAGTGGAAGTGCACACTTAAGTGTTGGTTAAGCGTGTTTGTGTGTGAGGGGAGGAACAAGCTCTGGACACGGACGCAGAGTCTTTAAGAGACACTTGAAGATGAAGACGGACGACTCTGCTCTAAGACTGCGAGCTAACAACGTCTCTATAATCCACTGTAATCAAAGTGTCCGTGTGTGTGTGTGTGTGCTGTGGAGTCTCTGCTCTGTCGGACATTGTGTTTCTATTTGACAATGACACCTTTAAGAACTCTACTCTTTAAATACGCCACTAGTTATTGGACAATAGCTGATAATATCGCTCATTATGATGAAAAACCACAGTGAGTTAAAATAGTAGTGAATTTCTATCATTGTGATCATCGTGAACAGAGAAGAACGTTAATACTGTATGTGCCACTAGGGGGAGACACATCTTTTATCGTGACTTATTATAATCTTATTAAATTATAAATTTTTCACAAAAAAATATGGATCCTATCTACGATGTATCTGGCCTGTTGTTTTTTTTGTCATAGCGATAATATCATGTATCACAATTTTTTTGGTTAATAAAAATATTTATATCATATCAAGTCTATACACCACTTAATGAACATAAGTTTAAAAATAATTTAGATACTGAAATCTTCAATTTAAGTCATTTCATAAAAACTTAAAAAATAAATCCCTGGATCCCTGAGGAACGCCTTCACTAACTCACAACCTGTGTTTGACTAATAAGAACATTTCAAAAACAAGTTTACTGTTCCACTGGCATTCAAGCATTTTAAAATAATGAAAAAATAAAATAAAATAAAATAAATAAACAAACGAAGGAAAAAAGTTGCAGCCTGACTGCAAATATTCTACAATAAAGCTTTGATGGAAAATAGCTTTTCTCTTGGATTCATGGATGTTTTTGTAGGGCTTTTACTTTGAAATAAGAACAGGAGGTGTTGTTTGTAACTATATTATGTCATACATATAGAGAGGGAGACATCAAAACTGTGACGAAAGATCATTTTCTCTGTCCATTTTTTGGTAAAACCCATGCGCTGTGGCTCTCACTGTTGTGGGACTACTGTTACTAATGAATTAGGAAATGCTGGATGTTCTGCTCCTGTGATAGAAAGACAATTTCCCCACCGTGCTGTGTCTACTTCAAACTAGAGCTGCAACTATCAAGTGTTTCCATAATTAATTTCATTTATCGAGTACTTGTTTGGTCCATAAAATGTCAGTAAATGTTGAAAATTGTGGATCAGTGTTTGTCAAAAACCTCCAACGTCTTGTTTTTGTCCACAAACAAAAAATGATTCAGTTCTAATGATTTATTTGTTATGTGGAGCAAAAGAAACCGGAAAATATTCAACATTTAAGAAAAAGAAAAATCACAGAAAGGACAGTGTAGATGGCAGATGATTGTTTATCTTGGATTACAGATGGTTAAACTGAGATTGAACTGACTGTGACTAAGTTAAATTTGCGTGTTTTGCGCAGAATAGATAATCCCACACAGGCGTAATATGATGATATCCAAATTAGATGAATCTAATTAATACTGTATGTAGATTATTTTCTTGATTCATTGACTTGTTTTTTTTGCTCCAGAAAATGTCGAAAAATGTTTCTCAGATGTCCACAAACTGAAACAAAAGGTTTCTTTGTTTTTATGGAGCATAGGAACAAGAAAATATTTACATTTCAGTAGCTGAAAAATTACAGAAACTGGATTTTATTATTGAAAATTAATTATCAGGCATTATTTTAAGTAATTGATTAAGACATAAAAAAAGGTCCTTCACTGATAAAGCTGGCGTTGAAGCTTCAAAATATCGACTAAAATTCTCTTTTAAATTGTACAAGAAAATTTCATGCTGCGCCTAGAAACTGAAATTCGATGATGAAAATAATCGTTAGTTGAAGTTAGTAGTTTGTATTTGCGAGATTTCAGAAAAGACAGATGGACAGTTTTTGAGCTAAAACTTCATAATGATGTATTGGTATGATTTGATGATTGGTTAAAAAGTAAAAGATGCAAACACACACACACACACACACTCACTTCAATGAAGCTGCTCTTACTCTGTTGCTCGTAAAATCACATGCAGGTTGGCAATTTAGGATTTTTTTTATAACTGATTAATTGTTTAGTCCTCAAAATCTGGAAATAATATCTTGTTTTTGTCCACAAACCAAAATTCACCAGTTTGAATGATTTCTTTGTTTTTATGGAGCAAAGAAACCAGAAAATATTCAACATTAAATAAGCTGAAAAATCACAGAAACTTGGTTTTAATTGACTTTAGTCGATGGTTATTGTCGTAACCAATTCATTGGGTCATTAATTTGGCCATAATTTAATTTTTATGAGCTTGTAATAGTCTTGATTCTCAATGCAACTTTAATTTCAACCTTTAATTCTCTTGTATATCTTGGATTACAGGCAGTAAATTCCGAGCCTGAACCCAGCGCCACAGATGTCATATTGTAATGTGACGATATCCAAATTGGATGAATTCATCTGTGGAATATTCTATCGATTAGTTGATTTTTTCTTGGGGGGGGTTCTGCTGTCAGAAAATGTTGAAAATTATTTCATGATTTCTTTGTTACATAGAGCAAAGAAACCAGAAAATATTCCACATTAAAGAAGCTGAAAAATCACCTTTAAGTTTCTAAAAAATAGTAATTGATTAATTGGTTCATTGTTGCAGCCCTGATATCATTTTCATGAACTTGTTTTAGTCTTGATTCTCAGTGCCACTGTAATTTGAAGGACAGATGGGGTTATTTTGTTAATCTTGTATTACAGAGAGTTAAACTGAGATTGAACGGACTGTGATGTGTTTTACTCTGGGTTAAGGTTTGGGTGAATATGTTGATTATTGTCTTGATGAATTGATATGTTTTTGTTTTTTCTTGCTAGTTGAAAGAAGTTGATAGATGTTTCCCAAAAACCTGTAAATAACGATATTCTTGAATGTCTTTTGTCCTCAAACTAAAATGATTCAGTTTTAATGATTTCATTGTTTTTATGGCGCAAAGAAACCAGAAAATATTCACATTTAAGAAGCTGAAAAATCACAGGAACTTTGTTCTAATTGATGAAAAAATTGTGAATCAATCTAAAATAATTCATGTCGTAATTGATGAATTGGGTCATTGTTGCAGCCCTAAAGTCGTTTTTATGAGCTTGTTTTTGCGTTGATTCTCGGCTCCAGCTGTCGTGAACCTTTAATTTGAAGGACGGATCACATTTTTATGTTGTTTATGTTTAATTACAGGCAGTTAGGCTGAGATTTAACTGTGACTGTCAGTTTGGCAGAGTTCACGTGTGTGTGTGTGTGTGTGTGTGTGTGTGTGTGTGTTTTATGCAGGCAGAATAGATAATGAGCATAATCCCACACAGGAAGTGAAGCGAGTCATGGCTCGGGTTAAGGCTTTACTACAACATCCAGAGACTCTGCAGCAGCAGCACCGGAGGTGTCGTTCTCAGATAACCACAGAGGCTTCAGCAGTGAGGCCACGGCCTGCACATGCACACACACAAAAACACACACACACACACACACTGTCCTTAATCACATTTTTATCAGTTCTTTCTGAACGTCGTTGTGTGTAAGTCGGTGTTTTCCTGTAGGGGAAAACATGAAGTCATGAAGAGATGCAGTCCAGGTTCGAGGTGATGTGAGGCTATTTAAAGCTGCAGCTGCTGCTGCTGCCACTGCTGCTGCTCATCACTGTAGCTTAAGGACATCAATGCACATCACGTTCATTCATGGAGTCGCTCTACATTGCTGAAGAAATCCCCAATATCACAACATCTCCCTTAAACAGAATGTGAGGCTGCAACGATGATTTTGATCTATGGATTAATCAAATATTTCCAATTCATTGGTTTTAAGTGTTTTTGTTTCTGTGGTTTTTTCGCTTCATAAATGTTGAATATTTCCGGGTTTCTTTTCAATTTTTTTTTGATATTTTCCTCTGAGCTCATTAAAAGTTATATATATTAAAGCAAAAGTTTAAACATTTGCTATAGTGCTGTTATAAGCGTTTGCTAACTCTTAACTATTCATTAATGTTATTCTGTTGAAATTCAGTTATTAATTCATATATAATTCAAGCGTCTATAAAGTTACTGTTAATGTAGGTAATCTGTTCATAAACCTTAAGTCACTGTAGTTAGATATGTGTTTCCTTTAAGTTAAGTGTTACTTTATATATGTATAATAGCAGTGAAAAAAGACCTACTTAACTGTAAAGTGTAACTCAAGCATATTTGACCTGTGACCCTTATTGTAAAACATGCGTCACTTAACTATGAATTCTGCTTATTTAATATCATAATATCAGCTCTGCAGCTGCCTTTAAAAGCAGAAAAAGACGTCGTATTGTGCAGATATCTTGTCTCACATCATGCTATTGATATAATGCTGGTACTTTTTACGTCTAGAAAGACTTAAGTAGACTAAAATGTGAAGGACGCAGTCACATTTTGTCCTAAATAAACAGAACAATGATTCATGCGGTATTTTTGTGTGAATTAACTGAGATATGTGACGATCAGCAGCAGTGAGGTGTTGTCGATGACCAACAGAGACATGAATTATTGACAGTACAGTCTGTCTCTTCACGTCACGGTCGGCTCAATCCAAACATGGTGACATTGCTCAGGGCTGCAGTAGATGAACAAATGAGAGCCACGCTTGTCATGTTGCATTCAAACGAGTTTCATTTACTGATGCCGTTTTCTTGCATTTGCGGTGAAATCTTGGCCATGCGGCGTTACCCGCTCATCGTCTTCTGTCGTTTGAGTTTATTTCAGCCTGAACACATGGTGCGTTTGACAAAAATCAGGTCTTCATTCTTTATGCATTTGCTCGGCAGATGGTGGCTCCAAACTCGCGTCCAAGAATGGAAACGTATTGAAGGCAGAGATTTATAAAATGCACGTTATTTCCCCCCCCTCGATATGTCTTTGTTGACTTGTGAGGCTGCTGAGATGTTTTCCTCTTCCAAGTCAAGTCTCTGGTTGAAATGAACGTTCTCTTGTTCCATCTGCTCTGTCCCCAACTCTGAGTTGTTAGATCTTATGAATTCAACCGTCATCCATTCATTACTGTGTTAAAATTGGGGAGAATAATCGATACAGACAGTGTTAATGACAAAAATCCCATTTCATTTTTGACACGTCTAGTACAAATTGAAGCATTCTTTATATTGCTATGATTAACGCGCTCAGATGAGTTTGTTCTTTTACGAAACATGTAAATTGCCAAGATGGACATCAAAATTCAAAATGGCCAACTTCCTGTTGAGTTGAGGCTATGGCTGCAATAGACTTTTTTGTTTGTCTTGGGCTGTAGCACAATGTTTATGGAATTTGGTGCAACTCAGTTCCGGTTTTCTCCACCCAGGTTTCATCTTAGGGGGCACGACTGAGCCATTTTGCACCACTTTTACGTATTTCGTTAACCTTGGTACCTCAAAAATGTGATCTTTTGGAGAAAAAAAGAATGTTCCAGGAACTCGGCACACTATAGTTACCATAGTGATAGTGAGTTGAGCTAAATGCTAACATGAATCTTGGGTGAAATAAAAGGACCGAAAAAAAGTCCTAAATTGTACAGAATTTCTTGAAATGGTTTAAAAAAACATTCCCCTTAAAAATACAGAGGTGAAATACTAAAAGATGTCTCAGAGGTCATTCAATCTCCAGATTATAATTCATAACCTCATGTGTTATCAGTAAATTGGAGCTGTGTCCTTACAGCTGTAAGTCACCATAGCAGCTGCTGCCTCCTCCCATGTTAATGATTCTTTGCCATATGGTGCACGTAGAGCGAAACCCTCTCGCAACTTCCCAGCCGAGGCTTTTGTTTTCAGCACTTGACTTGATTTTTATGGCCCTCAACTGAGTAGATTGTCTTCGCGCCGTTGCTAAGGATTCTTCAGTTGGCGATAAAAGATGATGCCAGTTGTTGGGACCAGTCTGTGGAATAATTGAGCGTAATTGTCTGCTCGTTATTACTCTTTTCCATATCCAAACCGTGTCCATGTGACATGAGTCGTCACATTTACGGCTCTGTGTTTGTCTTGGCTGACTGTCTTGGCAACTTTATTCTTGAAAGATTACGACTTTATTCTCATAATATTACGACTTTATTCTTGAAAGATTACTACTTTATTCTCATGATGTTACGACTTTATTCTCAAAAGATTGCGACTTTATTCTCATAATATTACGACTTTATTCTTGAAAGATTACGACTTTATTCTCATGATGTTACGACTTTATTCTTGAAGGATTACAAAATTATTCTAATAAAATTACAACTTTATTCCTGAAAGATAACGACTTTTTTCTTGAAAGATTACGACATAATTATCATAATATTCCGACTTTATTCTTGAAAGATTACTACTTTATTCTCATGATGTACAACTTTATTCTCGAAAGATTACGACTTTATTCTCATAATATTACAACATTATTCTTGAAGGATTACACATTATTCTAATAAAATTACAACTTTATTCTTCAAAGATTACGACTTTATTCTTCAAAGATTACGACTTTATTCTTCAAAGATTACAACTTTATTCTTCAAAGATTACGACCTTATTTTTGAAAGATTTTGACTTTATTCTCAAAAGATTACGACTTTATTCTCGAAAGATTGCGACTTTATTTTCATAATGTTACGACTTTATTCTGATAATATCACAACTTTATTCTTGAAAGATTACGACTTTATTTTCATAATGTTACGACTTTATTCTTGAGAGATTATGACTTTATTCTTCAAAGATTACAACTTTATTCTTCAAAGATTACAACCTTATTTTTGAAAGATTTTGACTTTATTCTCAGAAGATTACGACTTTATTCTCGAAAGATTGCAACTTTATTTTCATAATGTTACGACTTTATTCTGATAATATCACGACTTTATTCTTGAAAGATTACGACTTTATTTTCATAATGTTACGACTTTGTTCTCATAATATTACTACTTTTTTATTAAAAGATTGCGACTCTATTTTCATCATGTTAAGACTTTATTTTAATAATAAAAAGACTTTATTCTGGAAAGATTAAAAAAATAAAATAATTCTGTAGTTTGGTAATACTCTGTGGTAATACTTTGTATAATGACCTTCACATAATGAAACGAGTGCTTGTTATATTTCCTCGATGTTTTCAAACGTAAACAGAATGAATGTTCTGTTTACGTCTGGAGGTTTAGACAGAGTATTATTATGACTGAATTCAGTTCTGTAACAGACTGCGTTAAGTACTGCTGTTAGTGTGCAGCAGCAGCAGCAGCATATACATACATATTATTATTATTATCATAAAACACATGAATAAGTTCCTCAGATAAAATGCTATTGTGTGCATATTTTCCCGTGTTTCTCCATGACTCTGCAGACTCTGTGCTCTGAGCTCTTGAGTTCACAGTAAATCCTGCTCCAGTCGCTCACGCCTGACTCCACACTTTCTCTCTGTCTCTGACTCGTGTGAAGAAAAGCTCGTCTTTACTGTGGCTTTTGTTGTTTCACCTTCATCAGGTGCAGCGTTATTATAACGAGAGAACGACATTAGTGCTGGACCTTTTTCATCTTCTCAGCTCTTTGTTGTTTTGTGCCACTTCTTTTTCTTTCTTTCTTTCTTTTCTTGTCTCTTTGAAGTTTTCCCTGCTTTGTGAAGCAGTGAATGTGATAATGGGCCGAACAAATGAACTTCACTTCACTTAAAAACAATCCTCATCGTGTGTCTGCTGCAAATGAGTTGTGCGCTTCGCCTAAGTGGAAACAAACCTTCCTCATTTCCTCGGCACAATTAGAACACAATTGTTATCCACAGAATTAACATAAGATTAACATAATACTGTGATAGGATAAGGGTTAGTTCTGACACGGGGAAGTGGCACTAAATTACCAAAAAGAAGTTTAATGTACTTCTTTTATTTGATTCTGATTAAATCTTTCCAGTACCAGGAAGCATGTGTTGTTATTATTTTTTATTATTATTAGAGCTGCTTATTTTGGTTGTCAAGAAATCAGCTAATTATTTTTCAATCAGCCACAATTATTTCTGTTTATTCAGAGTAAACACTTGTAAATTTATTGACACAAACAAAAAAGAGGACAAAGATCTACTGCTGATAGATCTACTATGATATTTAAATCACGGTACTATATAATCATGATTTTTAAATCCCAATACGATATTATCACAATATTGCAAAAATACTCACTATTAGCAAAATCGTTGATTGCGATAACCTCACCCAACATCTTTAGTAGGAGTAAGCACCCTCTAGTGGACTGGAATGTAAATAATTTTTTTACTCCTTAAAGTTAAAAAATTATACTGGGTTTCTTGAAAGCAACGCAAATATTGTAATATTTCACAGTATTGTTCTTTTAAGAAACGGGAAAAAACACACATATGTATGTGTATATATATACATATATATATATATATAAATATGTATATATATATATATATATATATATATGTATATGTATAAATTTACATATGTCCATCCTGTGCGTCAAGTGTTTCCACTTAAAAGAAAACAAAAGCCTCTTAATTAAAAATCTGATGACATTTTTGGTTGAAAGTAAATCAAATTCACAGTTCCAGGGTTCATATCACTAAAAGTGTGTGAGGAATGTTTTTCAAATGTGACAAGAACAAATCAATCATTTTTCTCCACTTCGTGTGCTGCTGCTGCTATTAGAGAAAACATGCTGCATGTTCTCTGCAAGTGTGGATCAACAACTCTTTATGAACACGCACACACACACACAGATTTTCTTCATTTTCATTCAGTCTCACTTATTAGTCAACTACAGGAGCTCATTGACTTCCTCTCTGGGAGATTCTACACGAAATACTGAAGCTTTGTGTTTTATTCAACTCTAAAGCTCAAACTTCTGCATTGTTACTGCTTTTGTTCTGTTGATTAAGTGCAGGTCGTCACAGGGAGATTGAACTCTAAATTTATCTTTAAAAACAAGACCACATGATTTCTCAAACTCTTTAAAACTAGTGATTTCAGCGAGTCTAAATATAGACTCACTGTTTTTTTTAAAGATGGAAAACTACTGTGACCCAAATGATGGTTTAAATCACGACGAGAGCGTCTCATTTACAGCCTTATCTGTAACCTAACATCATTTTTGAATTAGTAAATGAATTTGAATGAATTTCTAAGATATTTTTGATAAAATACAAAACTTGATTAACAAACCTGCAGTTTTTGTTTCCATACTTGTTTTACACTTGGTTGTTTTCTTGTTTCAGCAGTCACAGTACGTCATAATTCTGAAACAGTTTTTACACTTCTGGATCTTTAAACACTGAGTCCTTTTTTTTTTCAAAAAAAAAAGTCTAAATTTTGTATTCTATTGTTTTTCTGTTGCAGTTTCACTGGAAGTGCAGATTACACCAAGTTATGGTGAGATTAGCATCGGAGAGTCCAAGTTCTTCATGTGTGAAGGTAAGTATTATGAAAATGTCCTGATGGTTGTTTTCTGAATATGAAATATAAAGAATTTCAGAATGTGGATTATATGACCTCAAAAGATCAATAAAAATACTTACTCCATGTAATTCCGGGACTAGCAAAGAAAAAAAGGATTTCTTTATCGTCGAAAGACTGCCGGTCACTGATTGGCCAGAGAGCGTCATCACTGAAGAGTCATGAGGACGACATCCGACACAAGAATCAAAGCCAACAATGTCCAACTGTAGATCAGTTAAATAGACTTAAAAATCCTACTTAGAGTTCCAAATTCCACTTAAAATTCCAAAATCTACTTATATTTCCAAATTCTACTCAACGTTCCACAATCTACTTAAAGTTCCAAAATCTATTTATATTTCCAAAACCTACTTATAGTTCCAAAATCTACTTATAAAAGGGTTGAGTAGAGCTACAGCTGTGTCATGCAAAAGTGCCTTAAATCTCCCCTTAACTCCATTTCTCACAGGAACGTAAGAAATTGAATTTGACTGAAATTTAGTTTCCACGGGCAACAAAACTCGATGTTTATATTCTCCAAAAATAAAACATTAACTTAATATATCCACCTTTTATAATACCAGTCAGTCTGAGGTGTAAGTGCGCCTGACTTTTTAAAGGTAATGTGAGACGGTTGCACCATAAAGAAACAATGCATGATTAATTACAAAGACTAAGTGCAAACCTTTTGAACCGTGTGCCTGGCACAGCAGCTTTAACACAGGCGTGTCCTGAAAGCATCTGCTGCTGCTGCGAGCACTTATACACAACCACGTGCTTCCATCGTTAAAAAATAGCTCAATAGTCTCATAGATAACTGGCACTCAAAAGGCAAGGCAGAGTTATTTATAGAGCACGTTTCAAAGGCAGAGGAGGTTCAAACAGAAACACACACATGCTCCACACGGTTAGAAACAAAGGCACAACAATGACGTTCATAGCGGTCGAAGCCAAAGATTTAATAGAAATGCAGGAATTATAATGTCATAAAAACTTAGAAATATGGAATTAGATGTGTGCTTTTTAAGAAGCAAACAACACAAGAGGGAACCACAGAAATACACCAAAAAATATAGATTCAATTTTTCAAAAATATTGTATTTTATTTGTTTGAAAATACACCTCTCTTTTGCAATGATCAGAGTTTTGTTTGCTGCGACTCTTTTGCTCCGACTCTTTTATTCTGACTCTTTTGCTCCGACTCTTTTATTCTGACTCTTTTGCTCCGACTCTTTTATTCTGACTCTTTTGCTGCAACTCTTTTGCTCCGACTCTTTTATTCAGACTCTTTTGCTCCAACTCTTTTATTCCGACTCTTTTGCACTCCCTCCCTCCCTCCCCAGAAGTCGTGCTCACCAGGCTTAGAGTCACTGTCTGTCTGGAACTCGTTCCCCAAGTTTTCGTCATCGACATCCGACAAAATAATTGTATAAGTATCTAACGTTTGAAATCTGACAAACGTTAGATACTTACAATCAAGATGGACAGCGACTCCAAGCCTGTGACTACTCCCTGGTCCAACTTACTTTCTTGTAGACGGTTTTATTTGATTCAGGGATGGTTGTTCATCATCATCCTAATACTTTTTTAAAATGGCATATTTTGCTGGATTTTTATACTCATTCTGACCATTTTGAATCTTGAACCCTGAAAATAACTCCATATTACAAAAAACTAACACTAAAAACTAAATCCACCCTAGCAACTAATTAAAACGAACTCATTTTAAAGCAAAAAGTCCAAAACTATAATTATAACCTTGGTGTGGAGTTGGCGTTTCACTTGAAGTTCCAATTATGTGCAGTAAATGTGGCTTTATCTTGTTTAATTGTGAGTTTGAGGGTTTTTTATTATCGGTCGGCTGCTTCTTAAAGATCTAAGTTATCCTACTGGGCTTATCTACTTCAGAGATTTCTCCTGGCCTAAGATTATTTCATGAGCAGCAGACGAGCTAACGAACAGCACTTTGACTTCATATTCAGATGAAGGACAAACGATAAACCCTCATGTAAAATATACATCACAAAAAGGTGTAAATATCAACCAATTAAGGCTGCGGCTCACAATTATCTTGCAAACAAACCTGAGATCCAGACACTTGTTGTCACTAAACACACAGCTAGAATATCATAAGAATATGTTCACGGAGTTTGTAAACAACTCATTCTCCCACACCAAAGTCCATACGGAAAACCAGTGATTTTAGCTCGCGGGGACGCAGGAGCTGCTGGTTTACTGCTGCCTTGTGTGGTCAGTTTGTGTCACGAAAGTAAACATTTTCAAACACAGAAGTCACAAAATAAGACATTTGAACTTAGTGGTGAAGGCAGCAGTGGATCAACAACTCCTGTGCACTGTGATGTTAAAATCACTGATTTTCTCTATGGGGTTTGGTGTGGGAGAGTGAGTGGTTAACAAACTTCAGTTTCCTGTCAGAAAAGTCTGTCTAACAGTGAAATAAAGTCGTGAACATGTTTTTATGGTCCCATGGCGTGTGTGTGTGTGTGTGTGTGTTTGACCTTCCTGTCTTATTTACTGCTCTCCACCCTCTGCTCTCAGTCGTAGGTGTCGCCAAGCACATAGAGTGGTTCGGGCCGAGCGGCGACAGGATAGAACCGAGCGGAGCCGACATCACCGTCACCCGCAACGATGAGTCATCATCCACGCTCACGCTGTACAAAGCCCGGACCGAGAACGCCGGCACATACAAATGTGTCGCCACCAACGGAGACCAGCAAGCCGAGTCGACCGTTAAAGTGAAAATCTTTCGTAAGTTTTTCTCTCCTCCTCCTCCTCTTCCACTTCATACTTCATAACCTCAACGGAAATTATTGAGAGTTACATGCACACACAGCGACGGAGAGAAAAAAAATCTTGTTTATTGAACTCGTATCCTATTTTATTGACTGCTCAAGGGCAACACATTACTCTTTTTCTTTTCAAGTGAGGATGGATTTTTCATCAGTTCAATAAACGGTCGGAAGACCATTAGAGGGGTGCTTAATGATCCTGTCTGTTGTGCACTTCTTGTGAGTAATGGCTTTTATTTTCCATGAATGCCAAACATCACAAAATGTCCATCAGGAAGAAGAAGAAGAAAAAAAATCCCCCCTGATTTTATTCTCCAAACAGAACTTTTGTGTTATTTCAGCATTTATACAAGAATGTTATTAGAACTGGTCCCGAGTGTGTGGAAAGTAATACGTATTAAAACACACACAGAGAGAAAGAGACGGAGGTTTTTACCTTTTTTGAGTAAATGCTTGGTTGTTTGGTCCATACAATGAAAAAATGATGTGCTCCAATGTCTTGTTTTTGTCAACAAACCAAAACGATTCAGTTTTAATGATTTCTTTGTTATATGGAGCAAAGAAACCAGAAAATATTCACATTTAAGAAGCTGAAAAAATCTGAGAAACTTGCTTTGATTATTATTATTTATTCAAAGTAGTTGGTGATTAATTTAGTAATCAATTCATCTTTGCTGCCCTTTACAATATATCAACAATATGTTCATGTCTTTATTTCACTGTTAGACAGACTTTTCCAGATGGAGACTGAAGTTTGTAAACCACTCACTCTCCCACACCAAACTCCAAAATCAATGATTTTAACATCACAGCGCACAGGAGTTGTTGATCCACTGTTGCCTCTGTCAATGAGTTTAAATGTCTTATTTTAGTGAATTAGGCATTTGAAATTATTTCTTCAGCTTTACTTCAGTGACACAAACTGACCACACGAGGCAGCAGTAGACCAGCAGCTCCTATGCCCCCGCGAGCTACAATCACTGATTTTCTCTATGGAGTTTGATGTGGGAGAGTGAATGTTTTACAAACTTCAGTTTCCTACCAGAAAAGTTGGATTTTAACCTCTTAACAACAATCTCACTTTATAAAATCGACCCCTGCTCAAGTCTACATTATCATTAGAGTATGTTCACGTCTTTTTGTCGCTCTTAGCCAGACTTTTCTGACAAACTGAAGTTTGTAAACCGTAAACTCTCCCTACACCAAACCCCATAGAGAAAATCAGTGATTTTAGCTTGTGGAGACACAGGAGCTGCTGGTCTACTGCTGCCTCATGTGGTCAGTTTCTGTTACTTAAGTTAATCTGAACAAAGGTTTTCAAACACCGAAGTGACAAAATAAGACATATAAACTTACTGATGGAGGCAGCAGTGGATCAACAACTCCTGTGTGATGTCATGTTGAAATCGCAAATTTTCTCTATAGGGTTTGGTGTGGGAGACAAATTTCACAAAAGGCAGAAAAATATTTGAAACATTTCATTTGTATTGTACAGGGTTGCAAAGATAAATCTATTATTAATCAATTACTAAATTAATCACATCACTTTAAATAATTCTCTGATTTTTTTAGCTTCTTAAATGTGAATATTTTCTGGTTTCTTTGCCCCATAAAACAAAGAAATCATTAAAACTGAATATTTTGTTTTGTGGACAAAAAAAGACATTTGAGAATATTTTTGGACATTTTATGGTCCAAACGAGTTGATACAGTTTGAATGGGTAAAACAAAAAAGTGTTTTTCTTGTTTTATAACAGAGAAAATCACCTTCACAAATGTACCTTCACCGCAAGAGTTCACCGAAGGAGACAACGCCAACATCGTGTGTGACGTGGTCAGTTCACCTCCTCCCACGGTCATCTGGAAATATAAACGAGCAAAGATACAGCTGGACAAAGACGGTGAGATTTTCTCTTTCATTTCCTGTCGTCAGTTTGGTTTAGCAAAAACAACCACATATACAGAATAATAACCAGTGTTGGATTCCTTCTCCCACTCTCGTTGCTGTTTTTGCCGTTTTTATTCTCCAGAGTTGATTCTGGGCTGGTGTAAGGAAAATTAATTTGGTTTAGAATTTAAAAATATACAATTGAGTCACTGTTTTTCACCCCTGATGCTGGGGAAAAAATAATAAAATAAATGACATGTAAGGTATTGTTAGTGTTCCTCACTGGAAAATGAAAAACACCAGGACATTTATGGATTGTAATAACATTTTTATTTACAACATGATTACATTTATTCTGTCTGTTTCACACTGAGTGGATTCTTGTGGGCTTCTCGTCATATTTCTTTATTTTTCTGTGGCTGATGAAAGAAGAGTCAGACATTTTCATAAACAGTATGAAAGTTATCTTAAAAAACTATCTGCTAATCATTATTACCCTCAGGTGAGGATTTATAAAAATTTACTTATTTATTTATTCATTTATTTATTTTCTGGCTGTCTGAACATCACCTAAGTAAACCACCAGTGTGGGGTTGCACCAATTTGGCGCAAGTCTCTAAAAACTTTATATTAAATTTAGTAATTACCAAACATTACTGTTACATTGGCTTGGAGTGAATTGATACAGTAGTAGTAGGTTACTGACGATGAGTTGTTGTTCATCACTTAATGCGACTAATAATAATCACTTGCGTATTGCAGCGTAATAACCACTTGCGCTTCTTTGCTTGCATCTAGTATTTTACAAAAAAAGTTACTACAAGCTAACATAGTTTACTAAAAATTGGTAAACCACTAGCTATCATAGTTTACAAAAAATTGTCAACCACTAGCTAGTGTAGTTTACTAAAACATTGGTAAACTACCAGCTAGTGTAGTTTACTAAAAATGGTCAAATACTAGCTAGTGTAGTTTACTAAAATGGTCAAATACTAGCTAGTGTAGTTTACTAAAAATGATCAAATACTAGCTAGTGTAGTTTACTAAAAATGGTCAAATACTAGCTTGTGTAGTTTACTAAAAATGGTCAAATACTAGCTAGTGTAGTTTACTCAAAAAAATGGTGACATACTAGCTAGTGTAGTTTACTAAAAATTGGTAAACTACTAGCTAGTGTAGTTCATTAAAAATTACTAGCAAGCTTGTAGTTTATTAATTTTGTAAAATTCAGTGTTTGCTACATATGCATGTAGCAGTGGCGGGTCGCTGAAATATGACCGCCACTGCTGAAGAAGAGGTGGAGAGTGGGCTCAGTCTTGTCTCTTTAGAAACTAACGTTATATTATTTTGTGCTGTGGACGCTTCGTATCCAGGTCAATCACACACCTGTTTGAAACGATTTTATTTATGAAAATAAATCACTAACCTTCGCTACATACTGGACATATCATCTAGATATACGTTGATGCAGGTGATGGGGCGCGCTAAACTCCGTTAGCGCCAGGTTTGGAGAAAGTGCAACGAGAAACGAGAGAGCTTACTTGATAATGTCAGCACAACAATTTTAACAAGCACCGGGTAGATGAAGCAAGCAACACTGATCACGGATTCAGGATTATCATTCGCCGAAGGGAAAACAGTCCTGCAACTTCATGTGACTGTCGCACAGTACCGTTCCAGCAA
This sequence comes from Solea senegalensis, assembly GCF_019176455.1. Classification (NCBI taxonomy): domain Eukaryota; kingdom Metazoa; phylum Chordata; class Actinopteri; order Pleuronectiformes; family Soleidae; genus Solea; species Solea senegalensis. The sequence continues at coordinate 2,641,262 of NC_058028.1, forward strand.
ACGCAATGATTTGATAGAAATAGCCAGGAAAAACATCTATGCCTATAGGCCTAAAGGCTATATTTATATATGTAGGCTCATCTGTGAAATAAACAACATTTGGAAGATCCATGTTGATACAAAGATTGTAGGATTTCCACATGCAGCGTTTTCTTTTTCCCGGGGTGGACCTTATACTGCGTTCAAAGACAAAATCAGAGGTCGGAATTTCTCAGTTGAAATTTCCAGATGCATGTCATTCCCATTGTTGTGTGGCGTCAGATAACTGATTCTCCGTGAAGTCGGGGTAGATGGATTTGTGCCGAGTTCACAAGTAAGGACTCCGACTTCTAGTAGGTTGGAAAATTCCTACTGTGACCTACGACAGCTGTCTCAAGTTACTGTATATGGTTGTTCATATATCTTTTGAAAAATTATTGCCAATGATTGTTTAAAAGATTATACGTTATTGGTTCAATAAAAGCGTATTTTCCTAAAGCTTGAGACACCTCTTATGTAAGCTAGACACACATTTCGATGCTCATTACTGTGCACAAATGTACTGTTTTGGACTTAGGCCTAAAGAGCCTTTCTGGTGCTGGCAGACACACAGGAACCTCCTGGCAGGCAGGGTACACTTTGCACTTTGCTTTTGCACGCGGGGAATACGCACCTCCACTGCCACAACTCCATCCAAGGGGAAACACTGAAATTAGTAAACTAGTGACCCTTGACCCCTGGTGGCGCTACAACATCTGTTTACCGTTAGCAGTGAAGCGATGGACTCATAAATTCCTCCGTCTTCTTCCCGCCAGTTCGCTTTAAGATCCTGAGCAACAACCACCTTCAGATCCGTGGAATAAAGAAGACGGACGAGGGCTCGTACACCTGCGAGGGTCGCCTCATGCCCCGCGGCGAGATCGACCTGCGGATCATCAAGGTTGTCGTGAACGGTGAGCAGCTCCTCCCCCTCTCTCTCTCTTCCTGTTTTTGTGTACGTGTGTGTGTGTGTGACGTGTCCCAAAATGTTCAAACAAAAGCCGTGGCGGCGACCAGGCTCTTGACATCTACGTGGAAACGGTTGCCCGGAGCAACCATGCATCAAAGATGTTCGCCTGCTAATGACGCCTTGTTTCCTGCAACTTCTGAGCTCCTTGCCTAAAAATAAGTGTTTCTGAATTTGTCACTGCCTGTTTCTGCTTCCCCTTCTGCTGCTCTGTGTTTGTGTGTTTAAATATGACTGCAGATAAATATGTTCTGTATCTGCTGCTTTTCTTTATCTCCATGTCTCAGTGCTCCCCACCATCAGGGTGTGGCAGTCAGAGGTAAATGCCACAGCGGACGTTGGGCAGCCGGCCATGCTGACTTGTGCAGTCGATGGTTATCCTGAACCCATGGTGACGTGGACGAGGTAACTCTCGGCACTTATCACGAGCTACCACATTTTTCCTGGCTTTTAAAATAAATAAAGAAAATTGTGTTAATCTGTATTAGGCCCAGGACACACTGTGACTGCGGTACCTGAGTGTAATTTGATTCTGGCTTCCAGGTCAGAACAGCCACACAGCTGTTCCTCACAGCTCTGACACTTTCAATAACCTGGTTTCTTTTGCAGAATTTCAACAGAATATGTTAAAAAAGAAAAAAGTGCATTAATGTGTTTTTCTTTCTGCTGCTGTTGAGTGAATATTTGAGTTGGAGTTTGGAAAAAAAAACCTCTTACATGACTGGAATTCTCTTATGATTCACTGCGGCAAGCAAGAAAAGATTCAACACCTAACGCATATAAATCTTACAAAAGTATCACACAATTCAATGTATCAGCTCTCAGGTAATCTCATTATCGTGTTTACACTTTGTAATCATTTTTTATTTATAAAAGTTGGTAAAAAATTGTGTTTTGCAGCTAGTATGAAAAAGGATGATATTCTCACATGTCTTGTTTTGTCCCAAAAGTGAAATTATTCAGCTTAAAAATCACAACATTTGCTTTAATTATCATAAAGAAACACTCAAACTGGTTTTATGATAATCAAAGTAGTTGACATTCCCTGCGCTGCACACAGGAAGTGATTTTATGTCTAGAGAGACAGAATCACCAGCAACATTGTGATAGTAAAGTGAGACGAAAGCAAACAGGTCAGAGTTTGACTGCAAACAAATTGTCGTTTCTGTTCACAAAGACCAAACAGAGGCAGAAGATTATTATTATCATTATTATTATTATTATTATTATTAATAATAATAATAATAATAATAATAATAATAATAATAATTCTGCTATAACACAAATAATTAGTGTTATTAAGAGAGTTTTTGAGCATAGTTTTGTTGTATGTATTTTTTTGAATCACTCTTTGTAATAAATATGATGATTATCAATGCAACGTCATCACAGATGTTTTATCATGATACAGTGTGATGATATCTAACATTATATCACGTCTCATGTCACCACATATTCCTCTCAGTCAAAAATCTGTACAAACAGTTTTAATCATATAAAAACATGAGTTTATTTTTTGATTTACTGTCACTTATTATTATTGAATGTCAAAAGGCTTTGCAGAAAAAAAAAGAAAAAACCATTAGTGGGTTGCAGCAGACAGAGCTTTCTTTTCATTACTGCATCACTTGTCTTTTATGTTATCATTTTTCACAACCCTGATTAAATGTATTAAAAAAGTATGCCATTATGAATGTGGTGGTATGATTTTCTGACACACTGGTGTTTCTTCCACAGGAGTCTGGCAGTTCACCTGCCGGAGAGAGTACAGCTTTGAAGACGGCAAAAATTCTCATGGATGTGACCAACTTTGAAGGAGACTACACCTGCATGGCTTTTATGAGAGAAAGTAGAGACAGTCACCAGAAGTGAGAGAAGTGTTTTCAATCACCACACAGTCACGACTGTTCTAAGACAACAAGGGAAGCTCAGTATGGATCCAGTGTTGTAGAGCTAGTACTTATTATATTTTATTATATTATTTATTAATAATAATAATAATAATAATAATAATAATAAATCTTTCTCTTCCAGTAAATATTTTATTGACGAGCATAGTTTAATCAATATAAAATGGTTGAAAATTCATGGATAACAACAATAAAGCTGGGCTTCTGCATGATGATTGGAGGAACTGTGTTAAAGGCGGAGCCTGACAAACAGCTGCTTGTTGTGTGTTATTTACTCACTGTTATAGAACATTTTCATGAGTTAATAAAAACTGCTTTAGTGGTAGTTTAGTAGTTGTTTTAGTATTAGTTTAGTAGTTTTAGTACTAGGTTAGTAGTTTTGGTGGTAGTTTTTGTAGTAGTTTTGTGATATTGGTAGTTGTTTTAGTAGTAGTTTAGTAGTTTTGGTAGTTGTTTTAGTTGTAGTTTTGTAGTTTTAATAGTAGTTTAGTAGTTTTAGTCGCAGTTTAGTAGTTTTGGTAGTTGTTTTAGTAGTAGTTGTTTTTATAGTAGTTTTGTGAGTAGTTTAGTAGTTTTAGTAGTAGTTGTTTCAGAAGTTGTTAATACTGGTAGTTTAGTAGTTTTGGTAGTAGTTTCTGGGAGTGGAGCAGTGGGCGGGGTGTGGATGCTGGGCAATCTGCATGATGATTGGAGGAAGGGCCTGAAGGCGGAGCCAGTTTTTGATTGACAGCGTTGCAGAAACAAACAAGCAGAGTCTTTTCTGCCTCAGTCCTGTGTGGATTTTGGGATGAAGTCTGAAGACAAACCGCTGCTCAATGTCTGTTATTTATTCTGTGATATAGAACATTTTTAATTTCTACATATACACTGTCTATAAAAACACTATTATAGCATTTCACTTTTACACAATTATCACGTTTCCTTGTTCTAGTTTTTCATTTTATTTTAGAATTTATGGATCAATAACTGGACCTGAAATAAGCTTCCAGTGTTTCATAGACCAGCTGATACACACATATATATATCTACATGTATACATACGTGACGTGAAGTGTTAATATTAATATTAAAGTAAGGCGTGTTGTCGTGTGTGTGGGAGAGAGTATGTAGGTGGGGGAAAAACAATAGTATGTTTATTTTGGTGGGTTTTTTATGGCGATACAAGATGAGGTGTTGTTTCAGTGTGGGTTGTGAATGTTTTATGTAAGGATGGTGTTATAGAATGTAGAGAGTGAAGTCTTTGAATTCTTTGTGAGGGTCTGAGCACAAAAACAGTTTCTGTCCGTCTATGTAGAGATAGACGGACGGACAGATGGCGTTCTTTCTATCTCAGTGCTTTTCCATTATACAGTTCTAGCACGACTCGGCTCTACTTGTTTTCTTTTTTCTTCTCCATCAGTGATAGTACCTTGTGTTTTTTTTCAGTTCCTGCTCGAACGAGGTGTGAACAAGTCTTTTTAATCCACTGATTCTAATGATTCAGTTACACCCAAAACAACTGCTTTAGAAGTCACAATTTGTGTCGTGTAGAAAACCATGTCACGGCAGTTTCAAGCAGCCGTGCAACAAAGACTCCGCCAACATTGAGGAGGAGAGTTGAGTAGAACCAGAACTGTATAATGGATAAGTACTTTATCATCTGTCTGTCTGTCTGCACAGTTTCAGTGAAGCAAATAGGTTGTAAAATGTCTCGTCGTGGGGGGTGAATCGTGTAAAATGATTGATTGATCGACGTCTACTTCAGAGAGAGTTCTTCAGTCAGTTTTGCTGGGTTCATGTCACAGTGTGCTGCTGTGCTCTCAGGCTCACTCCACTTTACCCTGCACTTAGCTTCAAAAATGTAAAAAGAAAAAGAATGGCTCCTTTTTTAAAATTCAGTAAAATAAATTATTACATGGATTTTGCTGCCGGGAAGTGAAAGAAGCTTAAACACAGTTTTTACTGCCAGAAAAATCCTCCACTGATCCTCATCCTCCCTCTGAACTTATCGCAACATCCACAGTGACTCTTATTCTTATTGTGTGTCTGTGTGTGTGTGTGTCACAGTCAAACCCAGGATCACATACATGGTGAACCTGAGCATCTCAGAGACGGACGAGCAGGTGACTCTGACATGCGAGGCTTCGGGTGATCCCACGCCCACCATCAACTGGAGCAACGGCGACGACGTCTACACTGAAGAAGAGCAGGTAAGACGATGACAATCAAAAATGATAATAAAGACACAGTGTGTGTGACAGCAGTCGCTAAATTACCACTAATTCCTGTGTGTCCGTCTCAGGCCCGCTGCCATCCTGCCCGTCATTTTTTCTCATTTCGGAGTTAATGAACCGCGCGCGGTGTAAAGCAGGCCGATATTGTCCGTGTCCCAGTTGCATACTTGGATTCTAACGGCCTGATAAGAGCTTCACAAAGAGAGGGAAATGGAAGACGGTGTTTGTGAATCGTCTCTGGTGACAGCACAGAAAATAACATGTGAAAAATACACATTAGAGCTGGGCGATGAGGCTTATAAATCATTTCTCGTTTATTTTTTGTGATCAATACTGGACTGTGCTCCTGTCACAACGGCGACAATTCATAATCTACTCTCAAATAAAAAGGAAGTATCTGCTCTTAAAATAATACAGTGGTTTCTGCCGTTTATGGTCTGTATTATGGCTGTTACCCTTTAAGTTTAGACGGGAAAGTTTGTGTATTACTTTTTACAGATGCAAGGGAAAAAATAAGTTATTATTTATTAAAATTAGTTTACAGAAATCATGAGAAATTATTGTAAAGTGAAAAGCAACACTTCAGATATGGAGGTAAAATCTGATTGGTTAATTGCTTTATTAAAGAATTGGCAGGAATTAATGGACTTTAATTTAAAGGGCAGTTAAAGGCACACTTTAAAATTTAAAGATTGTGACAATACTTAAATGTTCCCTTAAAGAGTTTAGGTAAACCCCGTCTTCTGAAGGTAAGCCCCAAATTCCTGAAAAATTGCCTGGAAAATGCCAGGTAGTGGGCTGAGACCTGATTGGTTGAATTGGAGAGTAAAAAAACAATGGCAAAATTTGAATGCAGTAGTGGGTGTTTGACCAGAGAGGACAGTAGATGCACTGAATCACAACATGTATAATTTCAATAGTTTACACTGAACTGTGAAGATTTTAACCTGAATCAAAAAATAACATTAGCTTGATACACATGTACACTTTAGTTACTCTTATATTTTAAGGAAACACACTATCTGTGAATAATAGCCTTCAAAAGCAGTAAAAGACATCAGGTGTCATATGTTTTAATAATGATATAATATACATATGTTATTCAGCTCTAATACATATAAGACATTTTTTACAGTGCATTAGTGTGTGTCGTGGAACTGGGACACGGTGAATAACAATCACACAGGAGAGAGGAACACAAACCTGCATGACACAGCTGTGTCAAGGTGAGGAATTGGACACCTTCAACCCAAATTCAGGAGGTGTATTGATCACGTGCAGGTAGAAAAACTTTGTTATGAGAACGGTTTAAGTCGTGCTGTTAATTTCCTCTAAATTAGCAGCTCAGTCGCACTGGCCCCACTGGGTTTCCTGTAATTAGTTCAGTGATACTCAGCCAGTAAATGTGGAGCACACTCACGTCGGATGAGTTTTTCCTCTGAATATCAAGAAAATCAGCAGCAGGAACCCAATTATAATAATTCCAAATCAAGCACATTGTGGAAAAGCAATAACTAAGGCAATGTGTCTGTGTTCTTAATGTATTGGATTCTATGAGCACTTGAATGTGTTGAAGTGTTTTGTCACAAATTACCTGTTTATAATTGACCATTTTCATCAGGTTGGCGAGCTAACCTGCTGCCATCTTCTACATTTGTTTTTTTTTTTTTGCATTGGGTAAAGATGTGTTCTTGCCAAACGCAACACAATGTTTTCGTGCGATACGACGACGTACAAAGTCGTAATTTAGCATCAGATGACGTCAGTTTCACAACGCAAAAATGCACTTGCTGTCTCTTATCCACATGTAGTGGCATGGACACTGTAGTATACATGCCAGGCCTGGAGGTGGCGCCACAGAAATACAGCGAAACAGGGGAAGAAGACCTGGCATGTGCACGTAAAGTGTGTTGTGTTTGAACTCCAAACGCAATAAGAAAGTGACGTATCGTGACTAGCAGGTTTTTACGGGATGCGAAAACAAAATAAGAGCAGATTTTCGTAAACTCGTTCTCGCGGGTATGCATTTAAAATTTGCTAAATTTAAAATATTTGGACTTTTACGTTGCGATACTGTGAGTTAGCGAGTTAGCTTCTAATTTCGTAGAAGAAGAGTGGGCAATTTTAAAAAAATACATGTTTATTTTCACCATCTATTGATCCGTTCAATATTTTCCTGATCGAGTAGGACTTGAGTTATTCGCACGCATAACGTAAGTACACGGAAATGATCGCCAAACTCAAATGGTTGGGACTAAAGCGACACGAAAAAAGTCTTTGCGTTTGGTATGAACGGTACTGTAAGGACTTTTTCCCAAAACTTCCATTACATTCCTGATCCCCCCTGGATGTTCTCACAGTATAAGAATGCACGATATTAGACTTTTTCCGGATATTTCGGATAAGCTTGGTCCGATAACTGATTCCTATTCAAGTTTTTCTATGCACCCGACTACAGAGGTAATTTAGTATCTTCTGTAGTGAAATTAACATCATGTTTTTCATATTGACACAGCAGATGTCGATATAAGTGTTCTTCGTTGTGCCAAAAATTAGGGATGGGAATCGGTATCGGTCAGTATTGGTATCGGTCCGATACTGGTCAAAATCACTGAAATCCGATACAATCCAAAAATCCTAAATATATCGCATGCTTCACTATGCACAGACTATAAAATGTAAATAACAATCAGCAAAAGCATTTTAGCATTTGGCATGCATTTTAGTATAGTTCGTAAATGGTCTAAAATGACCGTATTGGACTAATATTGGTATTGGTATATACTCGAGTTTGTGATATCAGTATCAGACACAAAAGTGGTATCGTCCCATCCCTTCAAAAAATAAATTAAAGTAATAGCTGTAGAGGGCGCCAAGGAGGTAGCAGCTTCTTCAGCTACTGTTTCAGTCATTAGTCAAATGAGGTGATCTTGACGTGTTTGCCAATATCTGATAATTCATTTTAAATATCGATAGCGATATTGTGCCGACAGTATCGTGCATCCCTATCCTGACAACATCCACTACAGTGTTCCATGTGCCGACCATCACAAACAATCAATGCTTTGATTGGTATTCTCATGCATCTACTGCCCACATGGCCTGGGTTCTTCAAAGGTGGTGTGGTCGCTGCAGTGTCGACAGCATCTACTGTAGTTTATGGAGAGGATTTCTTTAAGCCACTCCATTACATGCACTACATTTCTCTTCCTACAGGCACCTCTAAACAGGATCTATCAGGTATGAAATCCTTGTGTGGCACAGAAATGTTACACAAAACAGCTATGCCTCCACATTTCACCAAACCTCCCACCGAGATGAAAATAATCCCGTTTTTATTGAAAACCTCCCACCCCCCACCCCCCCCCAAGGAATGATCTTATCATGGCTCATGAAATTGATTCGACTTATCGCATGCTCCCCAAAAATCTTGACACCTGATCTTGTGACAGGAAGTGTGTGCAGAGCTTTTATCTCATGAGATCAGAGGGAACTGAAAACACCATTTCTGTGTCGCTGCTGTCGCCCGATCATTTCAAACTCTCCATCACAGCATGAGGTCACTGGGATTTTTAGTGGTAATCTCCATAAAAATGTAGATTGTCTAACATCGTCACCTGGAAACTGAGGCTAGAAGTGATTCCACCTCCAAATCTACATTTTTGATTATCCAACACCAGACTTCCTGCAATTAAAAAAAGGGGAAAAAAATCAACCAAACAGAGTAATCCTGGCGGATTAACGGTCACGGATTCAAACAAGCTGCAGGTGCTCTTTTCTGTGCAAGTGGAACAGAAACAGAGCTGAGTGTTTGATATTCAAAATGAGGTTTTGAGTGGAGCCTCGCAAGCGCAAAAAAACACTCCACCACCATATGAAGCATGTCATGGCAGAACCCTTGTTGTTTTTTGTTTTTCCTTCATTACGACGCCCACACTGGCACACATGGCTGCCCACTAACCTTCCATACCTCAGTCCCTCTGAAAAAAAAGAAAACATCTAATCCGGCGTAGATGAGAGGCAGCTCGTTCCTCTGACGAGCTCACAGCTGCTCTTCTCCCAAAAAACCTGCAGCTTCTTTTGTTGTCACAGCTGTTACAATATAAATGAGGATGAACAAAGAGCCGCACATCCCACACTTTCATTGTTAAACGTCAGCAAAGACACGGCCTGGAACGTCAGGGATATGCATCTCTTACTTCGAGGACTAGTCGGTTTTTTATTACGTATTATGTAAATGTTTGCATTAGAGTCGATACTTATGAAATAATGTGACATTGGCTCCATTAAGGCATCATTAAAGGCCTTGAGACGTAAAAAAAAACCGTGCATTTTCCCATTTCCCAAATGTCTTCAGCCAAATCATTTGGTCTTGATGAGTAAAATCAAAATCAAACTTTACATCTCGTCAACATAACTCTTCTTTGCTCGCGAGCAACTTTTGTGAGACTCACTAACTGCTGTTTATAGTGCATTTAGATCACTACATTGGTCCGTGAACCAACAATTACCAGTTGATAACTTGTTCCACCAATGCAGGCAAACGTTAACTGTAAATGTCACGGACTAAAATCAACATTAAACATAACGTCTCGCTTCAAAACACACAAGCAACTCTAAGTACTGTTTATAGTGTAGTGGCCCCTGTACTGATGTTTTTGTTTGTTTTACTTTGTAAACAATTACCAATTCATCCATTTTTGCACCACTTCAGGCAAACGTTACTGTTAATGTCACGTGACTGATTCTGCAGGTGAAGGCTGAGCAGGAAAATACCAGTCAAATCTAAGTTAAACATGACGTCTCACGACATAACCCGTGAGTGACTCGATAAAGTAGTCCCTGTACTGATGTATTTGTACGTTTTACTTATCTACTTACTTATTTTACTAAGATATATGTATGTCACGGACTGATTCTGAGGGAGTTAAATAACAGATTTTTTATTTTTGTACGGGCAGCCACCGTCTGCATCACCCACCCATTCCCTTCACTGAGCTGTCACTGATGCACGGCGCCATGACAGGTCACCTGACGCCCGTCATGTGACGCACAGCTGTGCTGTGGTGGCGGAGTGTTTTTTTTTGCGCCGTAGTCTGCAGTGCGCTGCATTCTCTATGTGGCGTCTCTTTTTAAAGAGGTAAATGATTAGCAGCCTGAGTGAATCACTGTCGAGTGAGAAGATTGAGCTGGTGCTTTCCTTTTACACTTGTGATTATCTGCCGGGACAGTGATTTCATGGTGGGGTTCTAATGGATCCGCGGAGAATTCGGCTGCTAATTATTTAATTGTCTTGTTGGTTTCGTTCATTTTCATGTGCGTCTGTCTGTCTGTGATCATCCTAACAGCTATATTTCATCTTGAACTGGTGCGACAAGTCGGACGACATTCATTTGGGGCGGACACGATGACAAATCGACCGAAACATAAAAAAAATCTAAACCAATCACAGTGGTTAATTTAATTTGTTTGTTCACACTTTAAAGACGGGTGAAGGCAGCGTTTTATCATCACTGATGTGAAGGTTTAGAAAACCAGTGGCGCTCTGTAAAGGTGCCATTTTACATGTGTCATGATGACGAATGGTCAGAATAAATTAGCAGTTATTACTTCCTCCAAAGACATTTTATTATTTGTTTGTCTGTCTGTGAGTGGAATAACTAATAAATTATAGGAAGGATCTGATGAAACGTTGATCCATGTGGGTTTTCCTATGGCTGATACCGATTTTTTTTAGAAAGAGACGATAATTGATGATGTTTATTTTGGCTAATATATTTTCTTTTTGTCCTCCATCTGAAAAAAAACAAACTGTTAAATGAGAACAAAAATAAAGTTGACTTTACTAACCACTACTAAAAATTAAAAGTGAGAACTAGTTCAACAAAGAAAACTTGGTAACTAGTCAGATGGTCCAAGTTTGAAATTAGCTGCTGAAGGTTTAACGTTTATCATACAATTCAAGGCGAAGTGTAACAGCCTTAAATCCGATATCACAACCCACCGATACCAATACCAGTCTGATAAAGTACTAAGTTTTAACATGATCATTTTGATGATGGAATTTTCACTGAGCCAAAACCAGCTAATTCCAACTATGTAACTACCATACCATTACAAGCCTTAATATTGATATTACAACCTTTTTATGTACATATTTAACTATTAAAAACTACTGTTACTACAACTAGCAAAAGCACAAGCACAAATCTGTTGACTCACCTGTTAGCTTAGCTTTTAGCGCCACTCGATTGATACAAGAGTTTAATCTCACGTGGCTAATTTTAAGACTAATAATTTGTAAAATCATCTTTAAATGTCTTTCAGGGAACAGCATCATGTCAGAACAGTTTCAAGTTATGGTTCCTTGTCAGTTTTTTTAGTGGGTTGCTCCGTTTGGCTGAGGTTTCCAGTCTTAGCAGTTAATGACACAGGACAACAACAATATACTGACTCATCAGTTCTAGTCAGGACGTCACCAAGTGAATAAAATGCTGACTGGGGTTGGTGCATTTATGTGTTTGTGTGTTTTATTACTCTTAGCTTGAAAAGAAAGGCTCTTCATTTACAGTGGCACAAATGCTAGCTAGATGTTGGTGTTCCTTGTCAGTTTTTTAGTGTTTAATGACAGGACAATGACAATATACTAACTTGTCAGTTTCAGTCGGGACGTCAAACAGTAAATAAAACTTCATCTACTAGCTAGATGTTAGCATTCCTTGTCAGTTCTTTTGTAGTCAGCTTTGTTTAGTCAAGGTTTCCGGGTTCCGCAGTAAATGACGCAGGTCAACAACGACATGCTGACTCATCAGTTTTAGGCGGGTGTCGCCCAGTGAATAAGACTCAGACTGAGTTTGGGACATTTTCATGTTTGTGTGTTTTATTCGTATTCCTGTTAGCTTGAAAAAAGGCACTTAATTACAATTACAGTGGCAGAAATACTAGCTAGATGCATTCCTTGTCAGTTTTTTAGCGGTTTACTCCCTTTATCAGAGGTTACCTGACGGCAGTTAATGAAACAGGAAAACAATGATATACTGACTCATCCCAGGCTTAGCTCTTGTTTGTACCCAAATGTTGAAATGCACTTACTGTAAGTCGCTTTGGATAAAAGCGTCTGCTAAATGACATGTAATGTAATGTGATATACATTTATTTATGTGTTTTATTCATAGTTGTGTTAGCTTGAAAAAAGGCTCTTCATTTACAGTGCCACAAATACTGGCTAGATGTTAGAGTTACCTGACAGTTTTTTTTAGTGTTGTGCCCCGTTAAGCAGGACAACAAGGATACACTGACCTCATCAGTTTCAGTGAGGGTGTCACCAATGAATAAAACTTGGGTTTGGTACATTTGTGTTTTTTATTCATATTTATGTAAGCACGGAAAAAAAGGTGGTACAAATGTGAGCTAGATGTTAGTGGCCCTTGTCAGTTTTTTATTGTTGTGCTCTGTTTAGCAGAGGTTTCCAGAATCAGCAGTTAATGACACAGGACAACGACAATATGCTGACTCATCAGTTTCAGTCAGGGCGTCGCCAAGTGAATAAAACTCGGCCTGGCTTTGCTACATTTCTGTGTTTTATTCGCGTTAGCATGTCTGGTGATTTTACGCTGACACTGCAGTTCATGTGTGGAAAATAAATAACGACGCTGTAGGAATGAAGCAATGAGTCTCACAGGAGCGTTTGTTCGTACGTAGGTGTGTTTCCGTCCGTTCACACCTGCTGCCGCTCCAATGTTCTTTTGTCATAAACAGACACCTGTCACTGAACTGTCAGCCTGTGTGTGTGTGTGTGTGAGGCTGCTGATGTTACACACCATTAGGTTGCCTGTTTTAATTGGGCTCCCACTCTTTCTCTGTCTCTCTCTCTCAGCACGGTGCTGATGTGCAGCCAACTGCAGCTTGTAATGACGTATGTTGCACAGTGTGTTTTACTGTGACAGTAAAGGACTCGCTCTGCTCCAGAGGACGTTATGAATTTATATTCCTACACTGAGCTTTGCATTTCAATTACTTACCCAAAAGACATGAGCAATAATGTCTCCACTTTTTATTTTACTGAGGGGAGTCTGAACACCCTGTAGTGTGGACGCCTTTATTTTGTTTCTTTATATTATCTTTTATTATGATTATCATGCAGATTATTAAATAGATTTTTTGGGAACTGCAAGGAAATATAACTTCCCATGCAGTAAAAAAAATATAATTGTCCTTTTAAATGTCCTAATAATCATTGTAAATGTTCACTTTTTTTCTTGGAACAATAACAAGAATATTAACCAATTACCAAGTTAATTGTCAACTTTTTTGGATAATTGGATCAAGTCTTTTTCATATAATTAGAACAAATCTTTTTCTAATTAAACTATTTTTATGACGTAAAAATAATTGGTATTTTGTATTTCCTGATTAACATGAAAAAAATGTAAAACACTTTATTTGAAACCATTCTCAGATTGGGACATAAAGGCTGCAACAACTATTCAGTTATTAATTAATCAGCAACTATCAGTTTGAGTGTTTTTTTTTTATAATTATAATAAGTTTTCTTAAATGTGAATATTCTCCGGTTTTCTAATTGGTTTGTAGACCAAGCAGTACATTTGAGAACATCATTATTTCAACATTTAATGAACAACACAACTAATTTATGAATGGAAATAATAATAAACAGATTATAGAAAATAAACATTAGTTGTAGACCTGATCTTAAATCGTAGCTTTTTTGGCTCACTTTTGGAAAGTGCTTATCATGAGTATTAATGATAGTGTAAATATTTGCAGAGCTGTGCAGTAATCCAGCATGAAAGAAGTTGAGAAACTCAAAATAAACTGAAGTTTTTCACAGTCATACTTCCAATAGTCCTGATGGTGGTGCTACAGTAACTTAATATAAACATTTATTTTATTTTATTTATTTATTTATATGTTTATTTTGGTCATGACATTTAGATCACTCATTACACATCAGTGTAGTTCACACAATACACATAACGGAAAGGGAAAGTGTGAGAAGCAAAAGCTTATCTAGTCCTGCCCCCATTAATTCCTTATTGGGGGTTGTAGTGCTTTAGCTTTAGGACTTATGCCAAATTTGTTGGCCCAACTATAAAGAAACTAAAGTCCTTGTGAGTGCAGGTAAAATTACAACACGTCAAGTCCAACACTCAAAAATGAATCAATTGTTAATTCATTTGTAATCGAAACTCTGATTCATATGGACATTATATCTATATTGTGGCCACAAATGAGTATTTCCTGGCCACGATATAGATGACTCATAGATGATATAGATACAATATCCATCCATCCATTTTTTACGGCTTTATCCTCCACATAAGGGTCGCGAGGGACTTAAGAGCCAGGTTATTTTACAGATAGCAACTTAACCCTGCCTCCTCTGACTAAATGCATGTGCGCACATAAAGCCAGACTTTTGAGAATATCTTTGTTCTCATTCCCAACCTAAAATACTAAAAAACTCAATCACACTAAAATCTCTGTCCATCCTGAAGCTCCAGCCTTCTGCGCTCGCTTTACTTGTGCAGCTCTCCAGGTAATTCATGAGAATATTTTTAATATTATTAATTTCATGCGCACATTATACCTATTTCATGGCCACGAAGCAGAGTTTCTTTTCCCTATGTCATGTCTGGGACTCTGTACTAAATAACGTCATCGTTTGTGGAAAACAAAAAGACAAAAATTCTCCAATACTGACTAAAAGTTCAAAATTGTGACTCAAAAACTGAATTTTGTGATCATTTTAAACTATTGCAGTTTTCTTTAGACAGTTTAGTTTTCCACTCGGTGTAAATGGGTGTCAACATTTGTATGCTGTTGTGAAATCTGCTTGTTCTTAAAGGTTTGTCTTGAAAACGGACTTTTGTGGCAGCTGAGGTGATATTCTGCCCCCTGGTGGTTGGCTCAGTCAGGCGTAGTGATTTGCTCTTGTCTGAAGTTGTGAGTTCTAATCAGTAAATAGTTTGCACGTCACCGCAACTTTATCTTGAATCATAATCAGCGGCAGTTTGTCAGCGACACAAGTTTGTTAGCATTTGAAGTTTTGATTATGAGAGGATAATAATCCACACACTCAACAGTTTACCCTTCAATTATTCCCACAGATTGCTATCTTGACATTTCCTCGCTGCTGTTGCACCTGATGAAATAGCTGTTTATCTTTTTCTTTTTTTTGTTGTCATTGCTTGTTCGTTTCAATGCCTCCTTCGATATGTGGGCGAAGCCATCACACCTCATCATCCTCATCATCGTCATAACCGCCATCATCGTCACACTTTAACGTTCTTCCTCTGATCCGTAGAGAGCATGCTTCTTTTCAGAGAGCCGTCTCTTTTTCTGTCATGTGGTGCAGTCGGGGGCGTCGCTGTCGTTTATTTCACCTTGACATCGCATGTCGTCGAGTGCAGCACAAACTTTGTGTTGTTTGTTGTTCAGGTGTCTGTGATGTCATATAAATGTGTGTTTTGTTGGAAAATGGGAGATTATTGTTGTGAAAAGTGTCTTGCAAACAATATTCACAGCAGGAAACAACGAAATTTGACTCAACTGATGCCAAACTTGCTACAGTCTATGCAGAATTTTGCCTTCAATGCATGAACATATTTGACTGGAAACAAATTCTTGCCAAGAAAACCTCAATATTAATGAAACTAAATTGGAAATTTAACAATTGTGCCTCAAAATCTGAATGTTTGAACACTATGGAATTAGATTTGTGTCAATATTTTCAAATTTTTTAAGAACCAAATAAAATATCTGTTTAATCATTGAAAAATATTGTATTTTATTGTTTGAAAATACACTTGTTCTTTGAGACGTGCTTTTTTGTTTGTCCAAGTTTTCACCGTCAACATCCGACGAAATAATTGTAAATGTCCCATGTTTGTCAGATTATAAATGTTAGATACAGTGACTCCAAGCCCGTGATGACTCCCGGTCCATTGAGCTGTCACTCCAAAACTCAGTAGCCAATCAGCAGGCAGCTTCATAAGCCCCGCACACAGCAAGTGAGGGAGCGCAAAGAACAAATGAGGGAGTGCATAGATCAAGTGAGGGAGTGCAAAGAACAAATCAGGGAGCGCAAAAAACAAGTGAGAGAGCACAAAGAACAAGTGAGGGATTGCAAAGAATGAGTGAGAGCGCAAAGAACAAGTGAAAGAACAAGTGAGGGAGCACAAAAAACAAGTGAGAGAGCGCAAAAAACAAGTGAGGGGGAACAAGTGCAAAGAATGAGTGAGAGAGTGCAAATAACAAGTGAGGGAGTGCAAAGAATGAGTGAGAGCACAAAAACAAGTGAGGGAGCTCAAAAACAAGTGAGGGAGCACAGACCAAGGGAGTGCAAAGAATGAGTGAGAGACAAAGAACAAGTGAGGGAGCTCAAAAACAAGAGAGAGCACAAAGAACAAGTGAGGGAGTGCAAAGAGTGAAAACAAGTGAGGGAGTGCAAAGAACAAGTGAGGGAGTGCTGAGCACAAAAAAGTGAGAGAGCACAAAGAACAAGTGAGGGAATGCAAAGAACAAGTGAGGGAGTGCAAAGAATGAGTGAGAGCACAAAAAACAAGTGAGGGAGCGCAAAGAACAAATCAGGGAGCTCAAAGAACAAGTGTATTTTCTAACAATATAACACAATATTTTTGAATGATTGAATCGATATTTTATTTGCTTCTTCAGCTCATTCTTAGAGTTTTGTCACAAATATGTTGTGTATGTTGTGATAGAATTGTGTGTTTTGTCAGGAAATGGGAGATTATTATTGTGATGTTATCTGGCAATGTGGAAAAATGTAAAACTAATTAGAGATTAGAGCTGCAACAACTAATTGTTCAACAGTTTTACCAAACTGACACACAGAATTTATGTGAATCAAAACTAATTTGGCCTTCATTGCCTGAACATTTGTGACTGGAAACAAATTCTTGCCAAGAAAACTGCAATGTCCATGAAAATAAATTGAACATTTCAGAATTTTGCTTCAAAAAAGTGAACACTTAAACAGTATTTTGAACTTGAAACGTCTCTAAACTGCAGTTTTTTTTTTGCCCTTAAAACAGCACAACTGTTTTTCCAATTTTTTTATTATGTTGTTTTATATAATTGTTTGTTTTGACTATTATTATTATCATGCTGTGTTATCTGGTAATGTGGAAACATATTAAACACTTAATTTGAAATCCGATATTCGGAGCTGGAAATGAAAGCTGCAACCGCTCATCGATTTTTATTTCATCGTTAAACACTCATATACTATATTTTGAGTGTTTTCTGATTTTCTTTAGCTTCTTAAAGGTGAATATTTTCTTTATATAACAAAAGAAAATCATTAAAACTGAATCATTTGGGGTTTTTTGGACAGAACGCGATCATTATTTCCAGTTTCGGGAAACGACAGATCGACAATCTCCAACATTTTGTGGAGCAAAAAACAACAAATTGATGAATGGTTTCACTGCTGAAAGCAACAACAGAAGAAACCCCAACAGTTTTTATCCCAGATACACAAGTAAATTCTCTTTTATTTGGGCTTTATCTTCTTATTATCATCGCTGCGAGCCTGAGAAATAGTTTGCTGGTCGATAATTGCTGCACTTTCTCCAAACGGGGGGCCAAACACATCTGTGCCCCCGCGGTGTAATGGAGTCACCGCTCGCTGATAAACCAATAACCTTCTTATCTGTAAGCATTCCGTGATGTGATGCCCACACACTCAGGTTCTGAGGAGAGGAGTTATTTGAGTGCGAGCAACAGAAAATTAATGCCTTTCTTTTGATGAAAACTATCTTTGCAGCTGAAATAAGACTCAGACATTCAGCTCAGGTGTACAGAAAACTAAAGTGTGGACACTTGAAAAGCGCCGCAGCTGCACCTGGATGAGGATCTCTCTCTAAGAACTGCTCTGCCTTGTGTTTGTTGTTGTGTCTCTGTCCTCTGCAGGCGTCGTGGACTCGGCCCGAGCAGCACAAGGTATTCTTCAATGCATGACTCTTTTTCTTTTGTTCTCCTTTCCCACACACATCCATCTCTCATGGCAGGGAAGTCTGATTCAGACCTGGGTGGATGCAGATGAGAATTCATGATCAAACGAGGGTCAGGCAGAGAACAAAGCTGTGGTTCAGTGCAAAAATCTGTGCTGTTTGGTTTGTTTTCTTTCTGCATAAACTCAACATGCAGAGGCTTTACTATCCTCCCTCAGACGTTTAAGATGCAGACGTCTCCTCACTCAGCTGTGATTGTTTTCAGGACTGTGAGTCTGTGCAGTTCTCTGAAAGTCTAACTAAACACGCTCTTCTGAGGCTAATGAGGTGATATCTGCTGTATTTCACTGACTTTTTGACATTAATGTTAAATAAATGACATTTACCTATACAAGAAACTCATATGGAAAAACTAAATCCATCAAAATCACAAACCTGCTTAAAAACCGCACAGGAAATCAGAGACTGTGATGATTACGCGTTCCATTAAAGGGAAACTAAAGCTAATGAGGCTATGAGGCGGTATCTGCAGCAGACATTTAGCAGCAGCATAAGATACAATAAAAAGTAAGGTAATCCCGATAAAATGTAAAGAAGAGTTGATAACTGACTTTTCTTGAGTTCTTGATTTTTTTTAGCAACATATACATTTAATATCACAAATATACGACTTAAACTGTAAGAGGATGCCTAAATCATACAGGAAAACTTGGTAATATTTAAAATTGTATAATTCTTTGACAACAAAATCGATTAAAATCACAAACTTACTGAAAAACCATACAGAAATTCAGAGACCTTGATGGTTACGGGTTCCATTAAAGGGAAACTAAAGCTCCTCAGTAGCTGGTGTTTGACCAGAGGGGGCAGTACATACACCAAGTTTTATATGTGTAATTACAACCATACATACATTTATATATACATTTGATATCATAAATATACTGCGTAAGGGAATGCCTGATTAATACAGAAAAACGTCTAAAAACAAAGAAAATCAAATAGTGTGATGATTCCGCTTTCCCTTAAACCTTTTTTTAACAATATATACATTTAATATCATAAATTTATGACTTAAACTGTAAATCATACAGGAAAACTTTAAATTGTATAATCCGCACATTAAAGGGAAACTGAAGCCCTGCAGTAGCTGTTTTTTGACCAGAGGGGGCAGTGGAAACACGATGATTTTTATCAAATGTTTAATTACAATAATTTACACTAAACTGTGAATAAAGGAGGTTTAGTTACACTTTCAGATGCAATAACGCAGGTTATTAACAGACTTCTCTCCACACAGCTGTGATTGTTTTCATGAAAGGTTACATACTGCAGCTTTAACACAACCCTCATGCGCAAACTGCCAAGTTTCTGTTATAAAGACTGTATTTTCTGACTATATACAAATAAATATATATGTATGTAGAGAAAATGAGAACTGTCTTTGTGCAGCAAAGCAGATTATCTTTTTCTGGCACTTTCCCCTTGAAAGAAAGTGAGAATTGGCCAAATTCTGAGCTGCCCACATAAGCCTTTCCTCGTATTTTCCTCGCTGGCTTTTTTAAAAGTCTCGTCCTCACATATGTGAGAAAATTGGTGAGAAATAGCAGTGGAGTGAAGCACATTATAGGATAGAGAGAGAGAGGGTGCATTATATTATACTGGCTTTCAAATCAATGTGAAAAATCCAGCAAAAAAAAGACCAAACTGACTGATTTTACAGTCATGGAAAATGATAGGGAAGAAAAAAAGAAGGAAGCAATGTAAATGTCCCTGGTGACGGACTCACACTGAGAGGATGAAACTCTGAAAGTAAAGTATAGTAAAGTATAAAAGCAATAAAGAATACAATAAACAAAAAGATCAAAACACAGGAATAAAAGAAACAGATTAGATGAGTTTAAGTCAGTATTCCCAGAAAAAGGTCAGAATTCTGCATTTACTCTGAGACTTTAATCTAATAATTGTCACTTTAATCTCAGAATTCTGAGAAAAGAGAATTACTTTCTCAGAATTCAAGGTTCTGGGATTGAAGTTGGAATTCTTAGAAAAAAGGTTGGAGTTAGGAGATTGGGGTCAGAATTTTGACTTTAATAATTCTGACTTTAATCTCAGAACTCTGAGAAAAGAGTCAGGCTTCGGGGATTGAAGTCGGAATTCTGAGGAAAAGGTCAGAGTTTTGAGATTGAGGTCGGAATTCTGACTTTAATCTCAGAATTCTGAGAAAAGAGTCAGGGTTATGGGATTGAAGTTGGAATTCGGAGGAAAAGTTTGGAGTTTTGAGATTGGGGTGAGAATTCTGACTTCAATAAGTCTCACTCTCATTTTAGAATTCTGAGAAAAAAAAAATTCTGGGATTACGATCAGAATTCCTCTTCAGTACCCTGTGTATGAAATGTGAAGTAAAATCATATAATAACATATTTATTTCAACATAATCAATAAAAGTAAAAATGATTAAAAAAAAAACTCGTTGAGTGAAAAGCTTGGTTTGCTCCGGCGCTAAGGATTATGCGTTGATAAAGCAGTGTCACTGTTGACACCTTGAATTACACAAACCTTGTTAGTAGAAAAGTGCTCCATCTTCATGTCATCATGATTAGAGCCTTTGTTCACAACTGGCACTGTAAATTGAGACAAATTGAGGCACTAATGTTTCAGAGTATCAGCCACGATAAGAAGCTGCCGGCGTCGTATTTACACTCACACATCCACATTAAATATGAAATACATCATTTTACACATTTATGTCTATCATTAGCGATAATAATTATTAATTTTTAGGCTAGAAATTAATTTTGATTATTCAGAAGAGGATAAGGATCATAATGTTTTGGAAATTACAAAATGAAAGATAAATTAGTCTGAGGAAGTCAGAACTGTGATATTAAAGACAGATTTTGTGAGAACATGTCCAAATTAAAGGCAAAGTTTCTGAGGAAATGTCCAAATTACAGTCAGAATTCTGAGATTAAGACAGATTTCCGGGAAAAAAGTCCTAATAAAAGTCAAAAATCTAAGATCTTGTAATCTGAGTGTTGGAATTCTGAGATTTAAATCCGAATTCCGATTAAAACTGACACTTAAATGTCAGATTTGTGTCTTTTTTATTTAATATTTAGTTTTAATCATAATCCTCCGCTGTAGCTTCAGGCTGAAATAACATCCCCTTATTAACTGTTCTGTTAAACTCCACCTGCGCTCAGGTTTGTTCCTGCGAGTCTTCTCTGTGAGACGTCTCGTTCCTCGTCTCTCAGGAGACGAGTGTGACACAGCGACAACGTCTGGTACAAATCGCAGCTGAGCGCTTTTCGGACGTGCTGCAGGAAGGAAGCTCCATCCCGGGGAAAAGGTTCCGTCTCTTTGTTTGCCAGGACAGTTGAGATTTGTCGAGACATGATGTGGACATGTCCTCAGAGGATTCTCAGTGCAGTGTCTCCTCTGTTGCTGCTGAAAAAGTTAACAGACTCTGCTGACACTGGGGTTTGATTAATGAGAGGAGAAAATGTTTCCACACAGACGGATGGACAGGGACAGACAGAGAGAGGTGGAGACAGGAGAAGTCCTTTTTACCCGTGCAGGGAAGCCAAACAACGTCCTCGACGACATAATGTAGAGACAGGAAAGTCACTGTGGTGCATAATGTATTATTCTGGAAACTGTGGCGTTGAAACTTTAATGAATCACTATATTACGCTTTAGAGAAGTCATGTGTTTCTCTGTGATCTTGAGGTCTTAAAACCTGGCTGCAGCTGAAGAGAAACCGTCCACATGAGCGTCTGCCTTTGGGGGACATTTAGATTAAGATACGAGCTGTGTTAGCTGACGTCACGATGCATATACTAGACAATACGTAAGTCAGTCAATATGTCAAAGATCATAAAAGTGACGGTGGATAGATGTCATACTAAAACAGAGACAGACTAACAGGAAGACATTTTACTGGATCCCCACGGATCCAGAGAGACAGTGGAGGTCAATTCAATTTTATTTGTATAGCAACAAATCACAACATCCATTATCTCAAGGCAGAAACCTTTACAATATAATAGAGAGAAGAGAAGTGTCTGACAGAACCACACTCGAAGATGTACGGCCATGTGCCTAGACAGGTTGTGGTGAAAGGAAATATGGGGGGACAAAGGAGAGGTGGGGGGGAGAGGAGGTATGGTAGTGAACAGTTATCAGTTTAGAGAAGACAGTTCTGAATCATTTATGTTATGTTTATAGAACAATAACATCATTTACATAAGCAGCAGCAGACATTGTTGATATACAGTAAAATGACTGATTATGAGCTGAAGAAAAAGACCCCACGAGTTCCTGAAATCACTGAGAGTTTGTGAATTTGAAGAAATAAATCAAGGCCCTTGACAGTTTTTCAAAAACCACCCGAAATAGATCAACATTACTCGTCTACCACACGTATGTAAGATTTGGTCACGTCTTACAGTAAGGAGAGACGTGGGGTCAGAACTTAAACAGTTTGAACATAAACTTTACATCCAAATTGGAAACTTTCCATGGGATTGAATTGGAATTTCAATTCAAAGTAAAATCAAATTTCTGAATAAAGCGCGTGTTACAGTCAGGCTGAGAGTGTGATGACGAGGACCGTTTGTCTTCTGAGTTGGAGAAGAATCCATTTGTGGCATCGAGTCGTCCCTAATTATGATTGAAGGGACAAACAGAATCAGTGTTGAGTTCCTGGACTCTCTCTGCACTCGTACGTCATGTTACAGGGTCAGAGTGAAAAGGTCAGTGTGTTATGTCAGTGTCTCCAGGGTCCTGCTCTCTCTCCCTCCCTCCATGCATAATGAACGGTGCAGACGTGCTTTGTCTAACACGGGCTTCTCTCACAGGGCCGCCGTTCAGACCGGGGCCTTTAATTCAATTTGTGTAAAAGCATCCGCACGACATTGTTCATTGTTTCCCCTGTAGCTTGGATCGAAGCCACAGACGCAGCCACAGCAGAGGCTTAAATATTCAGTTCGGCAAAAACAACAGAGTGTACAGTACAAACAAAACATGCTGCACGGCCCAGACTCATGAATTACATTTGAAACACTAATGAATGTCACTGTTTCTTATGTCGACGATGGTGTTGGTGAGGAATATTTATATTTAACTGAAGTAAAGTAAGGCTGAGTGATGACTTTTAAATAATATCTGGTTGTTTTTAGGCCATATACTGTATATAAAGAATATCAAAATTTTTAGACGTTTGTGCTTCTCACAGATCAGTAAAAATACTTAAATGCTTAATTTAATAGAAAAATGTTCCCTTTTTGTTCTGGTAAAAACCACAAAAACATGATATTCACCACACATAATCAACAATGTGTCTTTAACAATTTGACCAAATCTGAAATGGATCTGATAATCCCTGTGTGAACAGAACCTTGAGATTATCTACCAATATCAGTCTGATGCAGTATAGAAATAAGCAGCCGTTCTAGTCGTGGAAATCTCTCTTTGTCTATTGAAGCTTTTACGTCATTTTATGTGGTTTACAGATCATGTTGCGATTAACTTTTTCTTTTATTTTAAGATATCCAATCCAGTATTTTTGGCCAGTATCGGACTGATAATGATACTGGGTTTCATATCGGCTTATTTCTTATTACTAGGTTAATTCTACAACTCAAATTGATTGATTTTGAGATTAAATAAACTTTAAATCCCTTTTTATCAGCCTCAATAATCTGATAAACTAACACTAAAGGCCCATTTATACCCCATTTTCAAACGTTACCTCGGTCACTACCCTACACACTTCAGAGCATCTATTTACTTGGTATGGACGTTATGTAATAACTCCTCTAGAGGGCAGTGCGGAGTTGCAGGCATCAATAAACATGGTGACCGTTATATTTTTATTTATTCCCGAAATTTAAAAATGCTTGTATAGACTTTTGTTTGTCATTCTTCCTGAATGATTGGACGATTGACTCCTCACTGCCCCCCATGATTTCCACTCGTATTCGTCCGTTTCGTACGTTAGCGAAAGCTCTCCTGCGACGGACGATAAGCTCCGCCCATCTTCGCCTTTTGCGTTGAGTATAAGTGGGCCTTGAAATCCTATCTACACGGAAACAGAACCAAATGTAAATGCTAATGAAATGTAACTAAAAGCTGTAGTATACATGCCAGGCCTGTGTGTGGCGCTGTGACACTGCTACAGCAATACCAGAGTAGAAGTAGACACCGCAAGCTGTCTACAAACTTTTATTAAATAATTACAGTATACCAAACAAACTCCAAACACAAGAAGAGGAAGACATAGATGATGAAAGATAAAGGACAGCTGGAATTAAGAGATAGGTGGGATTATGACATCTTCCTTTTCCCAAAGTAGCGGATTAGGTGGTGTTTTTAAGATTTTACCAATCTGGGACCTGGGATTCAGGGTTAGGGTTAGTATCTTGGAAAAAAAGGACAGAACAACTCACTCATTCAACATTTTTTTTAACAATTCTATAGCCATAAAATCCACATAAATCCAGATTATCATGATGCTCATAAGAGGGTTAATCGCCAAGTACGATAAACAAACTTTAGTGGATTCACCTCAATGTTGACTAACTGGAGCTGGAAACGTCTCTTTTCTACGCTGATACTTAACACCTCGACAGTTTAGTGTCACACGACAACAACACAGAGCTGTTAACCTTGAAATTTGGGAAGCTTGTAACCGGTGCTTATCAAGTTAATGAACGCAGGTATCTCTGCGGCGCAGAGGGACGTTTCCCCGTCTCATCAGCCAGCTGTCTGTCCACATTCACCAGCTTTTCAAATGACTTGGTACGCGGCTTCCCTCGCTGAGAGTGAGCCAGGTGTTGAATATGAGCTTAGAACAAAAACAGGATAAACTGAAACTGTTATTAGCACATTTGTGTCTCGCGCCCTGTAAAGGTGTGTGTGTGTGTGTGTAAGGTGACGCTGTGAGGTGTGTGGCATGGCTCAGCATATTTTCACGAGTCGCTGAGCCCTCGTGTGGAAAGCCCTCAATGGTTTCTGGTGCCTTCCATCATGAATTATTGATCAGCCTCTCCTGCACTGTCAACTGTGTCCTTATGTTTCCACGTCCTCACACAGCAGAGCGGGCCCCGGTGTTTTTCATTAATGTAATGTCTGCTCCGCTCATTAAAAGCCTCTTTCCTAAAGCCTTTTCTTCCGTCTTTCAGGTCACACATCTCTCATCTGAAATGTTCCTCCGATGATGCAAATGTGCAATGTGGCTGTGGAGAGAAATAACTGTTGTTATATTTTTATTTCCCCCTCTTATAAACGATGCCATTTTCTTTTCTCATTTAGAGTCTGGACGGGAACGTGGTGGTGAGGAGCGACGCTCGCGTCTCCTCCCTCACTCTGAAGTCAGTGAAGTACACGGACGCCGGTCAGTATCTGTGCACGGCACGCAGCGCCATCGGAGAGGACAGTCAGTCTGCGTATCTGGAGGTCCGATGTAAGTATGTGTGCGGTTTCTCACACTGGATGCGCACGAGAGCAGGTGAAAGTGATGCAGGGTCCACGGCGTGTTGCGCATAACGAGATGCATTCAAAGACCCCGGTTAATGTCGTCACTTCTATGTGCAAAGGAATGAAGGAAATAAACAATTAAACAATCGGAAATCTTGTTTTAATCATGAAAAAAGCTTTGAACCGATTAATCGGTTATCAAAATAGTTGTCGATTAATTTCGTAATAGATTAATAATTGATTAATTGTTTCAGCTCCACACTTGAGTAACATATTAAATAAAAAAGAACGACAACTGTTATTGGTGTGTAAATGTGTTACAATATAAATGTAAACACACTGGTATTAATCTTCCTGTTGAGCATATATTTTGTTCCCTCTTATCTTAACATCCTCTCCTGACCTCTGACCTTACTGTATCTACACCACCCTCTTGCCTCAATGTGAGTCCGTCTCTGCTGCACAAGTTCTGTCCTCTGGTTTATTTCCTCTGTGTTTGTACTGAATGTTAACGGAAAAACACAGCGGAAATTAAATGTCCTGCTCGACAAACATGTAGAGAAGTGGTGTTCACACCTTGACCTTTGTGTGTGTTGTTGTTGTGAGTTTATCAGCTTGAGTGAGTAAACCTAAACCCATGAAACATGTTTTTCCAGGTGTAAACCAGTATATACTGTAGACCAGAGTTATAGCCTCAGAAAAGGAGGTTTAGTTATGTCAGATCAGCCACTTCAGCTCATCCTTTTCCCCTCATATTTATCCCCCCTGTGAATGTGTGAAGACGACCAGATGGAACCAGCACTCGGGTCAACGTGATCTAATATTCCTGGATCTTTTCTTTCCTGCTTTGTCCTCAAACGACCTGCCGAGAGCCGCGTAACATGTCACACAGTTATTCCTGGCAGCGGAGCTTCTTTCTCACTTACTGGAAACTCCTTTATTGAAAAAGCAGTTACTTTCACATCTGAATAGAAACATTTTCACTTTATTTTAACAGTAAAAACATTAGCAGTCATTTCCCCGAATAAAAATCAATATCGTTGCAACTCGGTCCAGAAAATACGAGCCGTTTATCTGAACATCCTCAACTCTGACCTGATCTAAATCTAAAATCATTCTTCTAGCACAGTGTGAGTCAGTCTGCGTCTGCTGAAGCAGTTTTTCCTCGTAGAAGTCAAATCTGACTTGATTTTAAAACACGTGGGAGATACAGACACAACAAACTCTCTATATTTTAATCCTGAGAAACCACAGGCGAGACGATCCAGACCAGGACCAGACAGGACCACACACTTTAAACCATTTCAAGCTAGAGATTCAAGGGATTTGTGATCTCACAGAATCTCACATGATTTAACTGCATTGCGTCATGGAAACGAACCACGTGGATCTTTTTTTGTGAATCGACCTCGCGCCTATTTTTCACACGAGCGCCGCACACGTAACTGCAAAAATATTCAGTGAAAATGATCAATGTTCATCACAGTTTCATGTCGATATCTGACACAATAATTATATCACACAGCACAGCACGTCCTGTTCCTGTTTCAAAGTAAAAGCACCACAGCTTTCTCCAATTCCCTGATTACAGTAAGTTTTATTGTGAAACATGCGCAGACACGAGAGTTCCTGGCATTTACATGAGAGCACTCATTCCCAAAGCACTGGGTCGGGACCCACAGATGGGTCACGGGTGATTTGTTTTGGGTCCCTAAAGTCAGCTTGATTTCTAGAGCACATTTAAAAACAACCAGGGTTTACAGAGTTAAAGGCACAGCAACATAAAAGGCATAAAACAAACATAAAATCAATCAAAGCATAAAAGTAAAACAGGAAAATAATTGACACAACAGATTTAAATTCCTTTCCAAAGTTTGGGGGCAGCTATGCAAAAGAATTTTTAGTTCCAATTCATCCCAATATGTGTTAAATAACGTGTTACAGATATGGCTGTAAATTAGTCGCGATATTATGTACAAATTTGCTCTTGTCACTATTTTGAGTCATGATTTGGTTCACAATAGTTTGCCATCTTTTAAAAAACTGTGTCCCCCAAATAGAAAGTTTGGAAAAACACTGATTTAAAAAATAGGTTTTGTGATTTTCAAGAGCAAACAAAACCATGATGATGTTAAAGAAAATGTGATTTTACCTGAGTCTCACACACATTTTTAAAGGTCCAGTATCTAAGATTTGGTGATGTCTTAAGACAAGACTGAAGACTCGTTGGCCGTTTTTCAATATCCATACTTGTGTGTACTTGTGCGTACTTGCGTACTCCCGTACTTGTGAAAACGTCATCAGCCTCAGTCCAAGTGCTGTTCCAATTCTCAAGTAAGCGAACAGCGAGGACGGTTCTCAAACCCGGAAGTGTTCTCGCTCCGCCCATGTTTACCAAGTATGCATCGGAGGTGAGTTAAGCGTACTTGGGATGGCCATGTATCCCAGAATACATTTCGGCGGAGCACAAAAAAGGATATTGTTATTGTTTGGTTGAATTGTGAGCTTTAGCTGCTGTAGAACCATGGCGACGCAAAATATCGCCCTCTACTAAGGACAGGGGTTCCTGCAGGTCCTTGAAAGTTTGTGAATTTGACCAAAAAAAATTCAAGGCCCTTGAAAGTTTTGGAAAATTGCAACATGGGGTCATGGAAAGTGCTTAAATTTTGTGCAAGAAATATGTTAACTTGATATTTAGGTAAATGTCTCCTGCTGCCAATGTGTCTTGAAATGGTCCTTGAAATCCTTGAAAGTTTGTGAATTTGAAAAAAAAAGAATTTTGTGCAATTTTAATTTAATTGTCACTAACGGACAACATGATTCCACGCTACTTTCTGATGTAATTTTTTGTTATTATTCAAATTCACAGACTCCTGTGAGTCTATGAACATTTTCTATACATTGTATGTTTATACAAACATAATTATGCATTGCAGATTAAATTTTATTCCAGTAAAACTCTGAAAATGTTACACACTGGACAATGTTTTCTCTGTCCAGTGTGCTCTGAAATTTTCTTCACACACAGTTTTATTTTATTGTCCCAAAATCAAATTAATTTCAACAGAAACTGTTTTTTTGTTGTTTTTTTTGTTTCGTAGACGCTCCAAAGATTCACGGTGAAGTCGCCGTTTACACCTGGGAGGGAAATGCGGTGAACATCAGCTGTGAGGTCAGAGCGCATCCCAATAATGTGTCCATCGTCTGGCTGAGAGACGGACTGCAGCTGCCCAACTCCAACACCAGCAACATAAAGGTCTACAGGACACCAGCAAGCAGCTTCCTGCAGGTACACACACACTCTCAGGCAGCAGTCTTAGTGAGGACACGCACATACACTCAGAAATAATGTATTGATCCCTGCAGGAGGAATTTGGTTTTTGTTACAGAAAATAACATAGATTTACAGCCTGTACTAAGATACATAGACCATTTAAAACATAATAAAGATGTTATTTATTGTCCATATTATTATTATTAGGGTCAGAGCGCTCAAAAGTGCAGAAACTCAAGGAGTTATTATTCTTATTTTTCCTCAAAATGAAGCTTTCCCGTGCTCCAAAAACTCTCCCAAAAGCGCATCAATCCTGATAGAAATTTGAAATGTTTCACGTACATGAACGAAAACTGGTACGCGCATTAATCATGTCAGACCGGTCCAAAAAGTCAATAAGGACTTTCCCGTACCTCTCACAGGAAAGCCGCCATCTTGGTTAGAACAGCCCATTTTTTCAATTTTGGAGATTTCGCACCAGTGGTACTTGAACTAACTGTGTACAGGTTCATAAAAACTGTGGACTACAGGTGTTTTCTATGGTTTGAATGGAAATGTCTGTGTGTTGCGTTCAATGCTGTCAAAAAATTATAACAATACTAAGGATTTTATTAGCGCTCCAATGATTAATCAGTTTGAGTCTATTTTTCAATAATTAAAACCAGTTTCTGTGATTTTCAGCTCCTTAAATGTGAATATTTTCAGTTTTCTTTGCTCCATGATGATTAAACTTGAATCATTTTTGGTTTTTGGACAATGAGACTTTTTAGGAACATCATCATATATATTTATATATATGTATATATATATATATATTTACCTCTTTGTCAAACATACTGTGTGTAACCTAATATACTGAATACATGTAAGTGTTGAAATGAGCAACTATGTCGGTTTTGAAGCTAAATGCAGATGCAGCACATTTGTAAACACACAAGCTCAGTGGACATCAGGGATGTTATTGTTGTACAGTAGTAATTACAGTCATTGACTCAGAAGGTGGTGGAGTTATATATATACACACACACACATATATATAGTCTTGTTTCCATGACTTCAGAGGACATTACATCAACTTAGATATATTTCCTTGAGACATACCCTGACCTTCACCTTAACCTAACAGATCTTAAAATGTAATAATTAACATTACCATAAAGTGACTGTGTGAACAGATGTATGTCCCCACAACATAATGCCTAATGCCTGGAACACACACAGGTTCACACAGCTGTCCTTTTAAGGACTCCACATTGACCTCCATTTATCTGGACAGCCTTAACATCGTCAGCATTTTCCCTTAACTTAACCAGTTCCTCAGAAATGAGGTTCTGCCTCATTAAGACCGGGTGTTATGTCTCCATGAGGACTTAACTGGTCCTGACAAGGTCCATGTACTTGACAGAAAATGTCCACAGGCAAGTAAAGACACACATTCTGGTTTCCATGACTTCAGAGGACATAACATTGAATTACAAGTATTTCCCCAATACTTATTTTAACCTTCACCTTCACTTTAACCGAACATGTATTCACCTTAAAATGTAGTAATTTTCGATATAGAAATGAGCTTCTGCCTCATTAAGACCAGGTTTTATGTCTCTATGAGGACTGTACAGGTCCTGACAAGGTCGGTGTTTATAGAAAAGGTCCTAGAGAGGTAACAAATACAAGCAAACACACACAGTTTAAAACATGATTTACACTCTATAGCGTGAATGTAATATGTAGAGACCTTCCACTCAGTCATTCATTCATTCATTCACTCACTCACTCACTCACACACACACAAACCCCTGGTGTCATCAACATTTCATGACTCCAGGCCTGAAGTGAAGGCTTTTCTTTTGGCTCCACTGTGTTAAAAAAAGAAAAAAAAACTCGAATGAATAATTCAGCAGAGAGGAAGAAGCTCACGGCAACGAGAAATAAGCTCCACTAATGGACAAACAAAAAGGTCACCTTCAGAGTGTCTGACACTCACACACTCACCCCCTCATGTATCTTTATTTACTCGGCCTCGGCCTCTTTCAGATCAGCCCTCAGTCTGAGGACGACTTTGGGAGTTACAACTGCACGGCGTCCAACGAGCTGGGAACCAGGTCCAAGGAGTTCCTTCTCATCCAGGCCGGTCAGTCTCCTTCTCCACCATCATCATACTGTGATTCAAACTCATATCATTATCATCACTGGCTGGGGTTCTCAAAGAGTGGGTCAGATCATGGGTGATTTGTTCTGGGTCCCTAAAAACAAATTTGTGGAATTTTCTCCAACCTTTTACGTTACATTTATGTGTTTTGTTTTAAAATAATCTGCAGAAAACAGTGACTTTTGTCACCTGCATTTGACATACGAGCACATGGGATTTTTACGTTTCTTAATCCACTGGATTAACCGTTCTGTGACCGTCCTGTCTTCGCCATTTTGATCCACTAAATACAACTTTAACTGCTTATAGCTGTTAGCATCTTGTCCTTGAAATATATTCATCTGAACTAGTTCAATGTGAATGAACCATGTTACATTTAAACTTCCACCAAGTCTGTAATCTGGATTAGATGTGAAAGAAATTTTGTATGCTGTTAGAGTGTGTTATTCTGCAAACTCACACCAAATTTAGTTCAAATCCAATTACTTTTTCCTCTGAATTCTGAGTTTCTTTTTCAGATGTTTTGACAGAGATTTCTTTTACCAAAATTTACCAAAAATCTTATTTCTTCCTTTTTATTAAAATTTCAAATTTGTCTACATTTGATTACAGTGAAGTGTCAGGATGATAAATCCATAAAAAAATTAATAAATTAAGTCGGTAAGGATTTAGATTCCATATTTGATTCATTCAGTTTCATTTAATTTCAATGCAATTTAAACAAATATCTATCTGCATTATACACCAGTAACTGCATTAAATAATGTAATTAAAGAAAATAAAGTGCACTATTTAAAATATAACAGAATTTATGTAATAAAACTGTTATTTCTGCTGCTTGTTTTTGTCATAAATCATAGATTTCTTATCAAAGGTGAATCTTCTCTCTGATGTTATTTATATTATCTCTGAGCTCATAATAGAACAGTGTCTTCTTCATCATTGTCATCGTCGTCTCTCCTCTTGTCCTCAGAGGTGCCGTCCGCTCCCTTCATCAGCGAGGTCAGACCTTTCTCCACATCGGCTCAGATCCAGTTCGAGGCGCCCGAGTCCACAGGAGGCGTCCCCGTCCTCAGGTACAGAGCGGAGTGGAGGACGCAGGGACACGGAACCTGGCTGCACCAAGTCTACAACGTCCCAGACGGTGAGACAATCAGGCGGTTTATCAGGAAACATATTAAAAGGTTCTGTTTTAAACAATCTGACTTTTTAAATCCAGGTTTTACAAGTTTTCTGGTGAAAAAACGGTGTGATATTTGGGCTCATACTCATTATGGATCAACGTCTGATACCTGATAAAAAAAATGTTGGCCCATAACGTAATAGATTTTCTCTTTTTCCTCTGTCTGGTAAACTGTTAATTATAAGAAATAATTAAATGGAAATAAATACTGATCAACCATAGTATTATCACGATATTTAAGTCACAATACGATATTATCACAATATTTAAGTCACAATACGATGTTGTCACGATGTTTGAGTTGCAATACGATATTATCACGATGTTTAAATCACACGATATTTAAGTCACAATACGATGTTGTCACGATGTTTGAGTTGCAATACGATATTATCACGATGTTTAAATCACAATATGATATTATAACGATATTTAAGTCACAATACGATGTTGTCACGATGTTTGAGTTGCAATACGATATTATCACGATGTTTAAGTCACAATATGATATTATCACGACATTTAAGTCGAGATATGATATTAACTACTGTGTGAGTTTATCGCGATATGATTTTTGTAGTACTTTTGCAATACCTTGATATATCATATCGGAACTTGAATATTGTGATATATCATACTGTAATAATACCGTATTGTGACTTAAATATCTTGATAATATCCTAACGTGACTTAAATATCATGGTAATATCGTATCGGGACTTAAATATCGTGATAGTATCATATTCTGACTTAAATATTGCGATTATATCGTATGTTGCGATATGATAATATTGTGTATCTCTTGTGATTCCCACGCCTAATATATTGCAATGTACTCACACAACAGCTCTAGCGAGAGTGAGCACCGTCTAGTGGACAGAAACATTATTTGATTATTGTAATATTTATTTTTAACATCACTTAAAAAAGTATATACTAAAAAATAATACTTTGTGTCTCAAAATCGATATAATATCACCGCGCAAAATATTGCGATATTTCTCTGTATCCCTGACATTTTCCCGACATCTTTCTTTTCTAGTCTGTGTTTATTTTTAAGCCAAGTTGCGTCTTTTTGTTCATGTTGCGACGGATAAATGTGTTATTAAACTAAACTATTAAGATAATGGTCCATTATATACAGTATTTTTAATAAATACTAAATAATATATACATAAAACTAAAGTTTCACTGACTTAGCAACATTAATCATGTTTCTGAGAATAAAAAATGTATAATTTGTAATAACTTGCTGATTAATAATAATAAATAATGATCATGATGTCAATGTCAACTTTATTTATAAAGCACGTTTAAAACAATCTTAGTTCACCAAATTTCTGCAGACACAACAAAAACACAGCAGACATCAAAAAGCAATCATGAAACTAAGAAAATAAGAGATTCCAGCTCACCCTGAGTTGAATGTCAAGGAGACTTAAACATTTCTTCAGTCTCAGCTGCTCTTACATGAGAAGGTAAACTGTTTCATCAGAACATTCAGGAGAATCTGCTCTGAGGATCTCGTTGCTCTGTCTGCAAACGTCAATAAGTCGGGGCCAGACCTTTTAAATCCTTAAAAACAAGCAATAAAATCTTATAATTGATCTTTTTGGAGGGAAAACATTTTTGTAAAAAGGCACGAAGTAATACTTCTCATGAAGCTGTTAAAATCTTGCTACTGATTTTTATTTCCCGTTTTACAGTATGTCATATTTTATATATTTTACTGTCGCCAGAGACACTACAATATGATATTATCACGATATTTACATCACGATACGATATTATCATGAAATTTATGTCACAATGCGATATTATCATAATATTTAAGTCACAATACGATATTATCATGATATTGCGATAAAGTGAATATTTGCAAAATCATATAGTAGGGGTGGGGGTGGGGGAATCGATACAGTGAAATAGTGCGATATTTTGCATGGCAATATTATATCGCTTTTGAGACGCCAAGTATCAATTGACATTTTCTCGTCTGTTATGTTTTTTTAGCCACGTTGAGTCTTTTTGGTCATGTTGCGATGGATTAATGTTTGAAATGAGCACAAACATGTTTGAACATCTGCCCTCTGCTCTCTGCATTAATCACAAAGATGTGGGACACAGTGGCAGAGAGAGGGAAAGAGAGAGAGGAAGGGAGAGAAAGAGAGACAGTGAACCACTTAAACTCAGTCTATGTGAGGAAAAAGCAAAGTAAAAACTCTAAAGAATTTTTTTACGACAGTTTTAATGACACAAACCTTTGTTTTTAGTGCTCACAACTTATTCTGCATTTACTTGTGATGATGTTTTAACGTTTGTCTCAGTGCATATTTTAGTTATTGTATACTTTTATTGTGTTGTTTGTACAGCACTTGTTTTTAAATGTGGTATAGAAAATAAACCCTTAACTTAAGATGTTAATAATGTGCTTTTAAAATTACTGTGTTACTAAAACAGAAGTGCTGAGTTCAGACCGGGGTCATTTTCAGTCATCTAAGGCTCTGTGATTTACGTGACGCGGAAAACACGGACGGAATCAAAGAAAGTGTTGAAAAC
Organism: Solea senegalensis; assembly: GCF_019176455.1. Lineage (NCBI taxonomy): Eukaryota > Metazoa > Chordata > Actinopteri > Pleuronectiformes > Soleidae > Solea > Solea senegalensis. The sequence continues at coordinate 2,676,015 of NC_058028.1, forward strand.
TGTTGTCAAACATGGAAATGATGTTTCTCAAACACCTTTGGTTTTGTTTACAAACATAAAGTTCATCAGTTTGAATGATTTCTTTGTTTTTACGGAGCAAAGAAACCAGGAAATATTCAACATTTGCTGAAAAATCACAGAAAGTTGACATTTTATGACCAAACAACAAATGATTCTTCGAGAAACTTCTATTTTCTTTATTTGGGTAATTGATGATTAACTGACTATTTCTTCTTCTTCACCTTCTTAACTTTCTCCTTCACCTTCTTCACCTTCTTTGTCACTTTCTTCTTCACTTTTTTCTTCAACTTCACCTTTTGCTTCTTTACTTTCTTCTCCTCGTCCTCATCTTCCTCCTTCTCCTCTTCTTCTTCAGGTTCCCTGGGTGAGTTGACGATCACAGGCCTGAAACCAGAGAGCAGTTATGAGATGACGCTCTCGGCCGTTAATGGTAAAGGTGAAGGTGAAAACAGCCCAGCAGAATTCTTCAAGACTGAACCTGTCCGTAAGTCTGTCTTTATTTATTTATTCTTCATGTCTACATGAATAAGATATCTCCTAACCTCCATCTTCTCTGTCTGTGCTCGTTTTTCCCTCTTTTCTGATTTAAAAAAAACTCAAGTTTATGGTCTGTGGAGGAGTAAACGTGGCACTGATTCACATTTAATCTTAATTCCACCGCTGAGTTATTAATCCCTTACTTTTGTGGTGGAATCCTACATTTATTACCATGGTGTGAGCGCCCTCTGCTGGTCACAGGATGTACATTGTTACTGCTTCACTTTAAATGTTTCATTTCTTCACGTTGTCTCTGTCTTTGCTTCTCATCTTCTTTCTTTTTTTTTATTTTATAAGATTAATCATCTTGTGTTTTTTATTATTTTACTTCACTTTGTTCATTCATTCATCAGACTCTCACTCTCAGAAAAGTAAGTGTATGATCTCCATATTTGTTTTGGCAGATTCATTTAGTTTACCTCAAATATTTAGTGGTTTTAGATTATTTCTGTTCAGGTTAAATCTATTAAAATAAAGATTATATGCCTTATACCTTATTTCCCATTTAACTTTGATTTTTCATCAGAATGTCTCACAGTTTCTCTGTTGTACAATTACAAGAAAAACATTTATGTCACTAAATTTAATGCCATGACAAAAATGTTTAATCATTGTCATTTAAAACATTTAAATCTCTTTTTTCTAGCAACAACAAAAACATAACATTAACAAGGAAATCAGGAGAAAATGGAAATAAGATGGAATCAATTTTATTTTCTTGATTCTTTTTAATCCTTTATATGTAATTTTTTTTTAAAAATTCACAATAAGTTCAAGAAAAAGAAAAAACTGATTTTTAGTTTAAAATAAAAAAATTTAGACGTTGAATAAACTGAATTTTTGATGTTTGGTCTGTTAATTATAGAACTGAAACTATTACTAAATTAACTATTTGTATCGTTAAGTTTTTTTCTGTCATTAAAATAAGGATTTTTTGGGGGTTTTTTCAGCTTCTTAAATGTCGATATATTCTAGTTTCTTTGCTCCATATAACAAAGAAATTTTGACAAACACTGATCATCATTTTGTGGACCAAACAAATACTTGATTATTTGATAAAATAATCATTAGTTGCAGCTCCAGTCAACAGCAAAAGAAAACCTAAATAAATAAAGAATTGGAATTATATTTAAGCAAAAATAACATTTCACTTCTTTTCACCTTTAAATTCAGCGTCTTTCTAACATTAAATGTGTGAATTATTCACTAAAATCTTTTATTTTCTGCTCCTGGTTTCGTTCTGTGTTTGGTGTAAATTATTTTTTGTTATAAACTCTTCAGTGAAGTGTTTTAGTGGATATTATTTTGTGTTAATCCTAATCCTAATCTCCTGAAACCTCTTCTCTTTCCTTTTTTTTTACGTCCTTAGAAAACGTTTTTCATTATTTCTCTGAAGACACAGGTTTGTTTCGTAGAGACATTTAGAGAACACAAGTAGAGTTTAGATCATCATTTACTGTCTGTGTTTAGATTCTGTGTTTTTATACAAACTGTGACCTTGTTACGACCTCATAATCCTCAGATCTTCTCAGCTGTTTCATTTCTCCCACATCACAAATATGAGTTCATATCATGTTCATTTGCCGCTTGTGAAATAATTAGTTTTAGTAACCAATTTAACACATTTAACATTTTCTTTCTCCAACAATCTAATAAAATACAAGTGATTTGTGAAATAGCTTAACAAACATTTAAAGGTCCAGGTCTCAACCTTAAATACAAATAATGTATAAATTAAACATTAAATACATCAAACATTTAATAAAAAAAAAAGTAAAACTAAAAACTAAAACATTTGTATATATAATAGACATGTTCAAATACATTTTTAATCTAGCAGTCTTACCTTTTAGCACACTAAGCATATTTTAGCTTTTTAGCATCATTTAGCTGCTAAAAAGAGCTAAGAGATGCTTATGGTTAGCAGATAGATAGATAGATAGATAGATAGATAGATAGATAGATAGATAATGTATTGATCCCAAAACACTGGGATATTATTGAAAAGTTTGGAAAAGTTTACATTTGAATTCAGGTCAAATTAACATTTACTAAACTGTCTTTTTACAAAATGAGTAGCTTTTTATTCTGTGAATGCACGTCTTAGTTTTGTTGTGTCCTTTAATTGTCTCTGCGTTGTGTCCTCTGTGACGCTTCTGTCTTCTCGTGTCGTTCCTCTCACGTGTTGTTGTTTGGTCGTCACGGCGGCAACGTCTCGGTCGGCTCTGCAGAAGGTAACTGGACAATAATGATGCAGTGTTTTGAACTTTAACTGCAGAGTCTCAGTCACTAAACAACATTTCAAGGTTTTACTAACCTATGACATTTCGGTGCGATGTTGGACGACATATGACTTTTTTGTCAAATGTTGTACCGCATACTAACATACAAGTTTTTTGTCAAATTTTGGACCATTTACTGAACACATCTTAATTTTGCCCCAAGGAATTCACCACAGATGAGACTCGAACCCACAATCCCTGGCTTTGAATGCCGGTGCCTTATACATTAGACCACTGTCGAAACTATGCCTTTTCCAACAACATGCTAACCTATGACTTTTTTGTGTCATTTTGGACGAAATACTAACCTATGACTTTTTTGTCACATTTTGGACGACATGCTAACCTATGGGTTTTTTGTCAAATTTTGGACGACATACTAACATATGACTTTTTTGTCACATTTTGGATGACATACTTTGACCTTTTTTGTAATTTTTGGACGGCATACTAACCTATGACTTTTTTGTCAAATTTTGAACCACATACTAACCTGTGACTTTATTTTGTCAAATTTGAACCACATACAAATTTAAGACTTTTTTGTTAAATTTTGGACCACATACTAACCTATGACTTTTTGTCAAATTTTGGGCCACATACTAACCTATGACTATGGTTTAGAATGCCAGTGCCTTATCCATATCCACAAC